>NW_028293397.1:0-43994 GCF_964106645.2 Podarcis pityusensis
CAAAAAATCTTTTTCTGTCGGTTAAGTTGTCGAGGGCTGATTTCTTTTCCTGTGATAAAAAACCTTCTCTTTCCACCACCAAACCTCTCAGGGGAGAATTTGCAACATTTTGGCTCCATTTTTGAGTGAATTGGAGAACGTCAGATTTTTGATGAAATTGTTACCCCGGGGCTTGGGGATTTTTTCAAAAGAATCTTTTTCTGCCGGTTAAGTTGTCGAGGGCTGATTTCTTGTCCTGTGATAAAAAGCCTTCTGTTTCGACTGCCAAACCTCTTGGGGGTTGATTTGCCACCGTTTGGCACCATTTTTGAGTGAATTGGAGAACGTCAGATTTTTGATGAAATTGTGACCCCGGGGCTTGGGGATTTTTTTGAAAAAATCTTTTTCTCCGGTTAAGTTGTCAAGGGCTGATTTCTTGTCCTGTGATAAAAAGCCTTCTGTTTCGATCGCCAAACATTTCAGGGGAGCATTTTCAATTGTTTGGCACCATTTTTGAGTGAATTACCGAAAGTCAGATTTTTGATGAAATTGTGACCCCGGGCGGGCTTACGGATTTTTTCAAAAAAAATTTTTTCTACCGGTTAAGTTGTCGAGGTCTGATTTCTTGTCCATTGATTAAAAGCCGTCTGTTTCGATCGCCAAACCTCTCAGGGGAGAATTTGCAACATTTTGGCTCCATTTTTGAGTGAATTGGAGAACGTCAGATTTTGGGTGAAATTGTGACCCCGGGGCTTAGGGATTTTCTCAAAAAAATCTTTTTCTGCCGGTTAAGTTGTCGAGGGCTGATTTCTTCCCCTGTGATAAAAAAACTTCTGTTTCGATCGCCAAACTTCTCAGGGGAGCATTTTCAATTGTTTGGCACCATTTTTGAGTGAATTACCGAAAGTCAGATTTTTGATGAAATTGTGACCCCGGGGCTTAGGGATTTTTTTTTCAAAAAATCTTTTTCTGCCGGTTAAGTTGTCGAGGGCTGAGTTCTTGTCCTGTGATAAAAAGCCTTCTGTTTCGATAGCCAAACCTCTCAGGGGTTGATTTGCCACCGTTTGGCACCATTTTTGAGTGAATTGGAGAACGTCAGATTTTTGATGAAATTGTGTCCCCGGGGCTTGGGGATTTTTTCAAAAAAATCTTTTTCTGCCGGTTAAGTTGTCGAGGGCTGATTTCTTGTGCTGTGATAAAAAGCCTTCTGTTTCGACCTCCAAACCTTTTAAGGGAGCATTTTCAATTGTTTGGCACCATTTTTGAGTAAATTACCGAAAGTCAGATTTTTGATGAAATTGTGACCCCGGGGCTTAGGGATTTTTGAAAAAAACCTTTTTCTGCCGGTTAAGTTGTCGAGGGCTTATTTCTTGTCCTGTGATAAAAAGCCTTCTGTTTCGATCGCCAAGCCTCTCAGGGGTTGATTTGCCACCGTTTGGCACCATTTTTGAGTGAATTGGAGAACGTCAGATTTTTGATGAAATTGTGACCCCGGGGCTTGGGGATTTTTTCAAAAAAATCCTTTTCTGCCGGTTAAGTTGTCGAGGGCTGATTTCTTGTCCTGTGATAAAAAGCCTTCTGTTTCGACCGCCAAACCTCTGAGGCGAGCATTTTCAATTGTTTGGCACCATTTTTGAGTGAATTGTAGAACGTCAGATTTTTGATGAAATTGTGACCCCGGGGCTTAGGGATTTTTTTTTCAAAAAATCTTTTTCTGCCGGTTAAGTTGTCGAAGGCTGAGTTCTTGTCCTGTGATAAAAAGCCTTCTGTTTCAATCGCCAAATCTCTCAGGGGAACATTTTCAACCGTTTTGAACCATTTTTGAGTGAATAGGAGAACGTCAGATTTTTAAGGAAATTGTGGCCCCTGGGCTTGGGGAATTTTTCAAAAAATCTTCTTCTGCCGGTTAAGTTGTCAAGGGCTGATTTCTTGTCCTGTGATAAAAGCCTTCTGTTTCGATCGCCAAACCTCTCAGGGGAGCATTTGCAACCGTTTGGCACCATTTTTGAGTGAATTGGAGAACGTCAGATTTTTGATGAAATTGTGACCCCGGGGCTTGGGGATTTTGTTCAAAAAAATCTTTTTCTGCCGGTTAAGTTGTCGAGGGCTGATTTCTTGTCCTGTGATAAAAAGCCTTCTCTTTCGACTGCCAAACCTTTCAGGGGAGCATTTTCAATTGTTTGGCACCATTTTTGAGTGAATTACCGAAAGTCAGATTTTTGATGAAATTGTGACCCCGGGGCTTGGGGATTTTTTCAAAAAACCCTTTTTCTGCCGGTTAAGTTGTCGAGGGCTGATTTCTTGTCCTGTGATAAAAATCCTTCTGTTTCGATCGACAAACCTCTCAGGGGTTGATTTGCCACCGTTTGGCACCATTTTTGAGTGAAATGGAGAACGTCAGATTTTTGATGAAATTGTGACCCCGGGGCTTGGGGATTTTTTCAAAAAATCTTTTTCTGCCGGTTAAGTTGTCGAGGGCTGATTTCTTGTGCTGTGATAAAACGCCTTCTGTTTTGACCACCAAACCTCTCAGGAGAGCATTTGCAAGCGTTTGGCACCATTTTTGAGTGAATTGGAGAACGTCAGATTTTTGATGAAATTGTGACCCCGGGGCTTAGGGATTTTTTCAAAAAAATCCTTTTCTGCCGGTTAAGTTGTCGAGGGCTGATTTCTTGCCCTGTGATAAAAAACCTTCTCTTTCCACCACCAAACCTCTCAGGCGAGCATTTGTAAGCGTTTGGCACCATTTTTGAGTGAATTGGAGAACGTCAGATTTTTGATGAAATTGTGACCCCGGGGCTTGGGGATTTTTTCAAAAGAATCTTTTTCTGCCGGTTAAGTTGTCGAGGGCTGATTTCTTGTCCTGTGATAAAAAGCCTTCTGTTTCGACTGCCAAACCTCTTGGGGGTTGATTTGCCACCGTTTGGCACCATTTTTGAGTGAATTGGAGAACGTCAGATTTTTGATGAAATTGTGACCCCGGGGCTTGGGGATTTTTTTGAAAAAATCTTTTTCTCCGGTTAAGTTGTCAAGGGCTGATTTCTTGTCCTGTGATAAAAAGCCTTCTGTTTCGATCGCCAAACATTTCAGGGGAGCATTTTCAATTGTTTGGCACCATTTTTGAGTGAATTACCGAAAGTCAGATTTTTGATGAAATTGTGACCCCGGGCGGGCTTACGGATTTTTTCAAAAAAATTTTTTTCTACCGGTTAAGTTGTCGAGGTCTGATTTCTTGTCCATTGATTAAAAGCCGTCTGTTTCGATCGCCAAACCTCTCAGGGGAGAATTTGCAACATTTTGGCTCCATTTTTGAGTGAATTGGAGAACGTCAGATTTTGGGTGAAATTGTGACCCCGGGGCTTAGGGATTTTCTCAAAAAAATCTTTTTCTGCCGGTTAAGTTGTCGAGGGCTGATTTCTTCCCCTGTGATAAAAAAACTTCTGTTTCGATCGCCAAACTTCTCAGGGGAGCATTTTCAATTGTTTGGCACCATTTTTGAGTGAATTACCGAAAGTCAGATTTTTGATGAAATTGTGACCCCGGGGCTTAGGGATTTTTTTTTCAAAAAATCTTTTTCTGCCGGTTAAGTTGTCGAGGGCTGAGTTCTTGTCCTGTGATAAAAAGCCTTCTGTTTCGATAGCCAAACCTCTCAGGGGTTGATTTGCCACCGTTTGGCACCATTTTTGAGTGAATTGGAGAACGTCAGATTTTTGATGAAATTGTGTCCCCGGGGCTTGGGGATTTTTTCAAAAAAATCTTTTTCTGCCGGTTAAGTTGTCGAGGGCTGATTTCTTGTGCTGTGATAAAAAGCCTTCTGTTTCGACCTCCAAACCTTTTAAGGGAGCATTTTCAATTGTTTGGCACCATTTTTGAGTAAATTACCGAAAGTCAGATTTTTGATGAAATTGTGACCCCGGGGCTTAGGGATTTTTGAAAAAAACCTTTTTCTGCCGGTTAAGTTGTCGAGGGCTTATTTCTTGTCCTGTGATAAAAAGCCTTCTGTTTCGATCGCCAAGCCTCTCAGGGGTTGATTTGCCACCGTTTGGCACCATTTTTGAGTGAATTGGAGAACGTCAGATTTTTGATGAAATTGTGACCCCGGGGCTTGGGGATTTTTTCAAAAAAATCCTTTTCTGCCGGTTAAGTTGTCGAGGGCTGATTTCTTGTCCTGTGATAAAAAGCCTTCTGTTTCGACCGCCAAACCTCTGAGGCGAGCATTTTCAATTGTTTGGCACCATTTTTGAGTGAATTGTAGAACGTCAGATTTTTGATGAAATTGTGACCCCGGGGCTTAGGGATTTTTTTTTCAAAAAATCTTTTTCTGCCGGTTAAGTTGTCGAAGGCTGAGTTCTTGTCCTGTGATAAAAAGCCTTCTGTTTCAATCGCCAAATCTCTCAGGGGAACATTTTCAACCGTTTTGAACCATTTTTGAGTGAATAGGAGAACGTCAGATTTTTAAGGAAATTGTGGCCCCTGGGCTTGGGGAATTTTTCAAAAAATCTTCTTCTGCCGGTTAAGTTGTCAAGGGCTGATTTCTTGTCCTGTGATAAAAGCCTTCTGTTTCGATCGCCAAACCTCTCAGGGGAGCATTTGCAACCGTTTGGCACCATTTTTGAGTGAATTGGAGAACGTCAGATTTTTGATGAAATTGTGACCCCGGGGCTTGGGGATTTTGTTCAAAAAAATCTTTTTCTGCCGGTTAAGTTGTCGAGGGCTGATTTCTTGTCCTGTGATAAAAAGCCTTCTCTTTCGACTGCCAAACCTTTCAGGGGAGCATTTTCAATTGTTTGGCACCATTTTTGAGTGAATTACCGAAAGTCAGATTTTTGATGAAATTGTGACCCCGGGGCTTGGGGATTTTTTCAAAAAACCCTTTTTCTGCCGGTTAAGTTGTCGAGGGCTGATTTCTTGTCCTGTGATAAAAATCCTTCTGTTTCGATCGACAAACCTCTCAGGGGTTGATTTGCCACCGTTTGGCACCATTTTTGAGTGAAATGGAGAACGTCAGATTTTTGATGAAATTGTGACCCCGGGGCTTGGGGATTTTTTCAAAAAATCTTTTTCTGCCGGTTAAGTTGTCGAGGGCTGATTTCTTGTGCTGTGATAAAACGCCTTCTGTTTTGACCACCAAACCTCTCAGGAGAGCATTTGCAAGCGTTTGGCACCATTTTTGAGTGAATTGGAGAACGTCAGATTTTTGATGAAATTGTGACCCCGGGGCTTAGGGATTTTTTCAAAAAAATCCTTTTCTGCCGGTTAAGTTGTCGAGGGCTGATTTCTTGCCCTGTGATAAAAAACCTTCTCTTTCCACCACCAAACCTCTCAGGCGAGCATTTGTAAGCGTTTGGCACCATTTTTGAGTGAATTGGAGAACGTCAGATTTTTGATGAAATTGTGACCCCGGGGCTTGGGGATTTTTTCAAAAGAATCTTTTTCTGCCGGTTAAGTTGTCGAGGGCTGATTTCTTGTCCTGTGATAAAAAGCCTTCTGTTTCGACTGCCAAACCTCTTGGGGGTTGATTTGCCACCGTTTGGCACCATTTTTGAGTGAATTGGAGAACGTCAGATTTTTGATGAAATTGTGACCCCGGGGCTTGGGGATTTTTTTGAAAAAATCTTTTTCTCCGGTTAAGTTGTCAAGGGCTGATTTCTTGTCCTGTGATAAAAAGCCTTCTGTTTCGATCGCCAAACATTTCAGGGGAGCATTTTCAATTGTTTGGCACCATTTTTGAGTGAATTACCGAAAGTCAGATTTTTGATGAAATTGTGACCCCGGGCGGGCTTACGGATTTTTTCAAAAAAATTTTTTTCTACCGGTTAAGTTGTCGAGGTCTGATTTCTTGTCCATTGATTAAAAGCCGTCTGTTTCGATCGCCAAACCTCTCAGGGGAGAATTTGCAACATTTTGGCTCCATTTTTGAGTGAATTGGAGAACGTCAGATTTTGGGTGAAATTGTGACCCCGGGGCTTAGGGATTTTCTCAAAAAAATCTTTTTCTGCCGGTTAAGTTGTCGAGGGCTGATTTCTTCCCCTGTGATAAAAAAACTTCTGTTTCGATCGCCAAACTTCTCAGGGGAGCATTTTCAATTGTTTGGCACCATTTTTGAGTGAATTACCGAAAGTCAGATTTTTGATGAAATTGTGACCCCGGGGCTTAGGGATTTTTTTTTCAAAAAATCTTTTTCTGCCGGTTAAGTTGTCGAGGGCTGAGTTCTTGTCCTGTGATAAAAAGCCTTCTGTTTCGATAGCCAAACCTCTCAGGGGTTGATTTGCCACCGTTTGGCACCATTTTTGAGTGAATTGGAGAACGTCAGATTTTTGATGAAATTGTGTCCCCGGGGCTTGGGGATTTTTTCAAAAAAATCTTTTTCTGCCGGTTAAGTTGTCGAGGGCTGATTTCTTGTGCTGTGATAAAAAGCCTTCTGTTTCGACCTCCAAACCTTTTAAGGGAGCATTTTCAATTGTTTGGCACCATTTTTGAGTAAATTACCGAAAGTCAGATTTTTGATGAAATTGTGACCCCGGGGCTTAGGGATTTTTGAAAAAAACCTTTTTCTGCCGGTTAAGTTGTCGAGGGCTTATTTCTTGTCCTGTGATAAAAAGCCTTCTGTTTCGATCGCCAAGCCTCTCAGGGGTTGATTTGCCACCGTTTGGCACCATTTTTGAGTGAATTGGAGAACGTCAGATTTTTGATGAAATTGTGACCCCGGGGCTTGGGGATTTTTTCAAAAAAATCCTTTTCTGCCGGTTAAGTTGTCGAGGGCTGATTTCTTGTCCTGTGATAAAAAGCCTTCTGTTTCGACCGCCAAACCTCTGAGGCGAGCATTTTCAATTGTTTGGCACCATTTTTGAGTGAATTGTAGAACGTCAGATTTTTGATGAAATTGTGACCCCGGGGCTTAGGGATTTTTTTTTCAAAAAATCTTTTTCTGCCGGTTAAGTTGTCGAAGGCTGAGTTCTTGTCCTGTGATAAAAAGCCTTCTGTTTCAATCGCCAAATCTCTCAGGGGAACATTTTCAACCGTTTTGAACCATTTTTGAGTGAATAGGAGAACGTCAGATTTTTAAGGAAATTGTGGCCCCTGGGCTTGGGGAATTTTTCAAAAAATCTTCTTCTGCCGGTTAAGTTGTCAAGGGCTGATTTCTTGTCCTGTGATAAAAGCCTTCTGTTTCGATCGCCAAACCTCTCAGGGGAGCATTTGCAACCGTTTGGCACCATTTTTGAGTGAATTGGAGAACGTCAGATTTTTGATGAAATTGTGACCCCGGGGCTTGGGGATTTTGTTCAAAAAAATCTTTTTCTGCCGGTTAAGTTGTCGAGGGCTGATTTCTTGTCCTGTGATAAAAAGCCTTCTCTTTCGACTGCCAAACCTTTCAGGGGAGCATTTTCAATTGTTTGGCACCATTTTTGAGTGAATTACCGAAAGTCAGATTTTTGATGAAATTGTGACCCCGGGGCTTGGGGATTTTTTCAAAAAACCCTTTTTCTGCCGGTTAAGTTGTCGAGGGCTGATTTCTTGTCCTGTGATAAAAATCCTTCTGTTTCGATCGACAAACCTCTCAGGGGTTGATTTGCCACCGTTTGGCACCATTTTTGAGTGAAATGGAGAACGTCAGATTTTTGATGAAATTGTGACCCCGGGGCTTGGGGATTTTTTCAAAAAATCTTTTTCTGCCGGTTAAGTTGTCGAGGGCTGATTTCTTGTGCTGTGATAAAACGCCTTCTGTTTTGACCACCAAACCTCTCAGGAGAGCATTTGCAAGCGTTTGGCACCATTTTTGAGTGAATTGGAGAACGTCAGATTTTTGATGAAATTGTGACCCCGGGGCTTAGGGATTTTTTCAAAAAAATCCTTTTCTGCCGGTTAAGTTGTCGAGGGCTGATTTCTTGCCCTGTGATAAAAAACCTTCTCTTTCCACCACCAAACCTCTCAGGCGAGCATTTGTAAGCGTTTGGCACCATTTTTGAGTGAATTGGAGAACGTCAGATTTTTGATGAAATTGTGACCCCGGGGCTTGGGGATTTTTTCAAAAAAATCTTTTTCTGCCGGTTAAGTTGTCGAGGGCTGATTTCTTGTCCTGTAATAAAAAGCCTTCTGTTTCGACCGCCAAACCTTTCAGGGCAGCATTTTCAATTGTTTGGCACCATTTTTGAGTGAATTACCGAAAGTCAGATTTTTGATGAAATTGTTACCCCAGGGCTCTGGGATTTTTTCAAAAAAACCTTTTTCTTCCCGTTAAGTTGTCGAGGGCTGATTTCTTGTCCTGTGATAAAAAGCCTTCTGTTTCGATCGCCAAACCTCTCAGGGGTTGATTTGCCACCATTTGGCACCATTTTTGAGTGAATTGGAGAACGTCAGATTTTTGATGAAATTGTGACCCCGGGGCTTAGGGATTTTTTCAAAAAAATCTTTTTCTGCCGGTTAAGTTGTCGAGGGCTGATTTCTTTTCCTGTCATAAAAAACCTTCTGTTTCCACCACCAAACCTCTCAGGAGAGCATTTCCATCCGTTTGGCACCATTTTAGAGTGAATTGGAGAACGTCAGATTTTTGATAAAATTGCTTGGGGATTTTTTCAAAAAAATCTTTTTCTGCCGGTTAAGTTGTCGAGGGCTGATTTCTTGTCCTGTGATAAAAAGCCTTCTCTTTCGACTGCCAAACCTTTCAGGGGAGCATTTTCAATTGTTTGGCACCATATTTGAGTGAATTACCGAAAGTCAGATTTTTGATGAAATTGTGACCCCGGGGCTTGGGGATTTTTTCAAAAAACCCTTTTTCTGCCGGTTAAGTTGTCGAGGGCTGATTTCTTGTCTTGTTATAAAAAACTGTCTCTTTCCACCAGCAAACTTCTCAGGCGAGCATTTGCAAGCGTTTGGCACCATTTTTGAGTGAAATGGAGAACGTCAGATTTTTGATGAAATTGTGACCCCGGGGCTTGGGGATTTTTTCAAAAAAATCTTTTTCTGCCGGTTAAGTTGTCGAGGGCTGATTTCTTTTCCTGTGATAAAAAGCCTTCTGTTTTGACCACCAAACCTCTCAGGCGAGCATTTGCAAGCGTTTGGCACCATTTTTGAGTGAATTGGAGAACGTCAGATTTTTGATGAAATTGTGACCCCGGGGCTTAGGGATTTTTTCAAAAAAGCCTTTTTCTGCCGGTTAAGTTGTCGAGGGCTGATTTCTTGTCCTGTGATAAAAAGCCTTCTGTTTCGATTGCCAAACCTCTCAGGGGTTGATTTGCCACCGTTTGGCACCATTTTTGAGTGAATTGGAGAACGTCAGATTTTTGATGAAATTGTGACCCCGGGGCTTAGGGATTTTTTCAAAAAAATCTTTTTCTGCCGGTTAAGTTGTCGAGGGCTGATTTCTTGTGCTGTGATAAAAAGCCTTCTGTTTCGACCGCCAAACCTTTCAGGGGAGCATTTTCAATTGTTTGGCACCATTTTTGAGTGAATTACCGAAAGTCAGATTTTTGATGAAATTGTGACCCCGGGGCTTAGGGATTTTTTCAAAAAAACCTTTTTCTGCCGGTTAAGTTGTCGAGGGCTGATTTCATGTCGTGTGATAAAAAGCCTTCTGTTTCGATCGCCAAACCTCTCAGGGGTTGATTTGCCACCGTTTGGCACCATTTTTGAGTGAATTGGAGAACGTCAGATTTTTGATGAAATTGTGACCCCGGGGCTTGGGGATTTTTTCAAAAAATCTTTTTCTGCCGGTTAAGTTGTCAAGGGCTGATTTCTTGTCCTGTGATAAAACGCCTTCTGTTTCGACCGCCAAACCTTTCAGGGGAGCATTTTCAATTGTTTGGCACCATTTTTGAGTGAATTACCGAAAGTCAGATTTTTGATGAAATTGTGACCCCGGGGCTTACGGATTTTTTTTTTAAAAAAAAAACTTTTTCTGCCGGTTAAGTTGTCGAGGGCTGAGTTCTTGTCCTGTGATAAAAAGCCTTCTGTTTCAATCGCCAAATCTCTCAGGGGAACATTTTCAACCGTTTTGAACCATTTTTGAGTGAATAGGAGAACGTCAGATTTTTAAGGAAATTGTAGCCCCTGGGCTTAGGGATTTTTTCAAAAAAATCTTTTTCTGCCGGTTATGATGTCGAGGTCTGATTTCTTTTCCTGTGATAAAAAACCTTCTGTTTCCACCACCAAACATCTCAGGAGAGCATTTCCAACCGTTTGGCACCATTTTAGAGTGAATTGGAGAACGTCAGATTTTTGATGAAATTGTGACCCCGGGGCTTGGGGAATTTTTCAAAAAATCTTTTTCTGCCGGTTAAGTTGTCAAGGGCTGATTTCTTGTCCTGTGATAAAAGCCTTCTGTTTCGATCGCCAAACCTCTCAGGGGAGCATTTGCAACCGTTTGGCACCATTTTTGAGTGAATTGGAGAACGTCAGATTTTTTATGAAATTGTGACCCCGGGGCTTGGGGATTTTTTCAAAAAAATCTTTTTCTGCCGGTTAAGTTGTCGAGGGCTGATTTCTTGTCCTGTGATAAAAAGCCTTCTCTTTCGACTGCCAAACCTTTCAGGGGAGCATTTTCAATTGTTTGGCACCATTTTTGAGTGAATTACCGAAAGTCAGATTTTTGATGAAATTGTGACCCCGGGGCTTGGGGATTTTTTCAAAAAACCCTTTTTCTGCCGGTTAAGTTGTCGAGGGCTGATTTCTTGTCCTGTGATAAAAAGCCTTCTGTTTCGATCGACAAACCTCTCAGGGGTTGATTTGCCACCGTTTGGCACCATTTTTGAGTGAAATGGAGAACGTCAGATTTTTGATGAAATTGTGACCCCGGGGCTTGGGGATTTTTTCAAAAAATCTTTTTCTGCCGGTTAAGTTGTCGAGGGCTGATTTCTTGTGCTGTGATAAAACGCCTTCTGTTTTGACCACCAAACCTCTCAGGAGAGCATTTGCAAGCGTTTGGCACCATTTTTGAGTGAATTGGAGAACGTCAGATTTTTGATGAAATTGTGACCCCGGGGCTTAGGGATTTTTTCAAAAAAACCCTTTTCTGCCGGTTAAGTTGTCGAGGGCTGATTTCTTGCCCTGTGATAAAAAACCTTCTCTTTCCACCACCAAACCTCTCAGGCGAGCATTTGTAAGCGTTTGGCACCATTTTTGAGTGAATTGGAGAACGTCAGATTTTTGATGAAATTGTGACCCCGGGGCTTGGGGATTTTTTCAAAAAAATCTTTTTCTGCCGGTTAAGTTGTCGAGGGCTGATTTCTTGTCCTGTAATAAAAAGCCTTCTGTTTCGACCGCCAAACCTTTCAGGGCAGCATTTTCAATTGTTTGGCACCATTTTTGAGTGAATTACCGAAAGTCAGATTTTTGATGAAATTGTGACCCCAGGGCTCTGGGATTTTTTCAAAAAAACCTTTTTCTTCCCGTGAAGTTGTCGAGGGCTGATTTCTTGTCCTGTGATAAAAAGCCTTCTGTTTCGATCGCCAAACCTCTCAGGGGTTGATTTGCCACCATTTGGCACCATTTTTGAGTGAATTGGAGAACGTCAGATTTTTGATGAAATTGTGACCCCGGGGCTTAGGGATTTTTTCAAAAAAATCTTTTTCTGCCGGTTAAGTTGTCGAGGGCTGATTTCTTTTCCTGTCATAAAAAACCTTCTGTTTCCACCACCAAACCTCTCAGGAGAGCATTTCCATCCGTTTGGCACCATTTTAGAGTGAATTGGAGAACGTCAGATTTTTGATGAAATTGCTTGGGGATTTTTTCAAAAAAATCTTTTTCTGCCGGTTAAGTTGTCGAGGGCTGATTTCTTGTCGTGTGATAAAAAGCCTTCTCTTTCGACTGCCAAACCTTTCAGGGGAGCATTTTCAATTGTTTGGCACCATATTTGAGTGAATTACCGAAAGTCAGATTTTTGATGAAATTGTGACCCCGGGGCTTGGGGATTTTTTCAAAAAACCCTTTTTCTGCCGGTTAAGTTGTCGAGGGCTGATTTCTTGTCTTGTTATAAAAAACTGTCTCTTTCCACCAGCAAACTTCTCAGGCGAGCATTTGCAAGCGTTTGGCACCATTTTTGAGTGAAATGGAGAATGTCAGATTTTTGATGAAATTGTGACCCCGGGGCTTGGGGATTTTTTCAAAAAAATCTTTTTCTGCCGGTTAAGTTGTCGAGGGCTGATTTCTTTTCCTGTGATAAAAAGCCTTCTGTTTTGACCACCAAACCTCTCAGGCGAGCATTTGCAAGCGTTTGGCACCATTTTTGAGTGAATTGGAGAACGTCAGATTTTTGATGAAATTGTGACCCCGGGGCTTGGGGATTTTTTCAAAAAATCTTTTTCTGCCGGTTAAGTTGTCAAGGGCTGATTTCTTGTCCTGTGATAAAACGCCTTCTGTTTCGACCGCCAAACCTTTCAGGGGAGCATTTTCAATTGTTTGGCACCATTTTTGAGTGAATT
The DNA here is from genome assembly GCF_964106645.2 of Podarcis pityusensis. Classification (NCBI taxonomy): domain Eukaryota; kingdom Metazoa; phylum Chordata; class Lepidosauria; order Squamata; family Lacertidae; genus Podarcis; species Podarcis pityusensis. The sequence goes on from NW_028293397.1 coordinate 12,396, forward strand.
ACCGAAAGTCAGATTTTTGATGAAATTGTGACCCCGGGGCTTAGGGATTTTTTCAAAAAAGCCTTTTTCTGCCGGTTAAGTTATCGAGGGCTGATTTCTTGTCCTGTGATAAAAAGCCTTCTGTTTCGATTGCCAAACCTCTCAGGGGTTGATTTGCCACCGTTTGGCACCATTTTTGAGTGAATTGGAGAACGTCAGATTTTTGATGAAATTGTGACCCCGGGGCTTGGGGATTTTTTCAAAAAATCTTTTTCTGCCGGTTAAGTTGTCAAGGGCTGATTTCTTGTCCTGTGATAAAACGCCTTCTGTTTGGACCGCCAAACCTTTCAGGGGAGCATTTTCAATTGTTTGGCACCATTTTTGAGTGAATTACCGAAAGTCAGATTTTTGATGAAATTGTGACCCCGGGGCTTACGGATTTTTTTTTTTTTTTAAATCCTTTTTCTGCCGGTTAAGTTGTCGAGGGCTGATTTCTTGTCCTGTGATAAAAAACCTTCTCTTTCCACCAGCAAACCTCTCAGGCGAGCATTTGTAAGCGTTAGGCACCATTTTTCAGTGAATTGGAGAACGTCAGATTTTTGATGAAATTGTGACCCCGGGGCTTGGGGATTTTTTCAAAAAACTCTTTTTCTGCCGGTTAAGTTGTCGAGGGCTGATTTCTTGTCCTGTGATAAAAAGCCTTCTGTTTCGATTGCCAAACCTCTCAGGGGTTGATTTGCCACCGTTTGGCACCATTTTTGAGTGAATTGGAGAACGTCAGATTTTTGATGAAATTGTGACCCCGGGGCTTGGGGATTTTTTCAAAAAAATCTTTTTCTGCCGGTTAAGTTGTCGAGGGCTGATTTCTTGTGCTGTGATAAAAAGCCTTCTGTTTCGACCGCCAAACCTTTCAGGGGAGCATTTTCAATTGTTTGGCACCATTTTTGAGTGAATTACCGAAAGTCAGATTTTTGATGAAATTGTGACCCCGGGGCTTAGGGATTTTTTCAAAAAAAACTTTTTCTGCCGGTTAAGTTGTCGAGGGCTGATTTCATGTCGTGTGATAAAAAGCCTTCTGTTTCGATCGCCAAACCTCTCAGGGGTTGATTTGCCACCGTTTGGCACCATTTTTGAGTGAATTGGAGAACGTCAGATTTTTGATGAAATTGTGACCCCGGGGCTTGGGGATTTTTTCAAAAAATCTTTTTCTGCCGGTTAAGTTGTCAAGGGCTGATTTCTTGTCCTGTGATAAAACGCCTTCTGTTTCGACCGCCAAACCTTTCACGGGAGCATTTTCAATTGTTTGGCACCATTTTTGAGTGAATTACCGAAAGTCAGATTTTTGATGAAATTGTGACTCCGGGGCTTACGGATTTTTTTTTTTTAAAAAAAACTTTTTCTGCCGGTTAAGTTGTCGAGGGCTGAGTTCTTGTCCTGTGATAAAAAGCCTTCTGTTTCAATCGCCAAATCTCTCAGGGGAACATTTTCAACCGTTTTGAACCATTTTTGAGTGAATAGGAGAACGTCAGATTTTTAAGGAAATTGTGGCCCCTGGGCTTAGGGATTTTTTCAAAAAAATCTTTTTCTGCCGGTTATGATGTCGAGGTCTGATTTCTTTTCCTGTGATAAAAAACCTTCTGTTTCCACCACCAAACATCTCAGGAGAGCATATCCAACCGTTTGGCACCATTTTAGAGTGAATTGGAGAACGTCAGATTTTTGATGAAATTGTGACCCCGGGGCTTGGGGAATTTTTCAAAAAATCTTTTTCTGCCGGTTAAGTTGTCAAGGGCTGATTTCTTGTCCTGTGATAAAAGCCTTCTGTTTCGATCGCCAAACCTCTCAGGGGAGCATTTGCAACCGTTTGGCACCATTTTTGAGTGAATTGGAGAACGTCAGATTTTTTATGAAATTGTGACCCCGGGGCTTGGGGATTTTTTCAAAAAAATCTTTTTCTGCCGGTTAAGTTGTCGAGGGCTGATTTCTTGTCCTGTGATAAAAAGCCTTCTCTTTCGACTGCCAAACCTTTCAGGGGAGCATTTTCAATTGTTTGGCACCATTTTTGAGTGAATTACCGAAAGTCAGATTTTTGATGAAATTGTGACCCCGGGGCTTAGGGATTTTTTCAAAAAACCCTTTTTCTGCCGGTTAAGTTGTCGAGGGCTGATTTCTTGTCCTGTGATAAAAAGCCTTCTGTTTCGATCGACAAACCTCTCAGGGGTTGATTTGCCACCGTTTGGCACCATTTTTGAGTGAAATGGAGAACGTCAGATTTTTGATGAAATTGTGACCCCGGGGCTTGGGGATTTTTTCAAAAAATCTTTTTCTGCCGGTTAAGTTGTCGAGGGCTGATTTCTTGTGCTGTGATAAAACGCCTTCTGTTTTGACCACCAAACCTCTCAGGAGAGCATTTGCAAGCGTTTGGCACCATTTTTGAGTGAATTGGAGAACGTCAGATTTTTGATGAAATTGTGACCCCGGGGCTTAGGGATTTTTTCAAAAAAATCCTTTTCTGCCGGTTAAGTTGTCGAGGGCTGATTTCTTGCCCTGTGATAAAAAACCTTCTCTTTCCACCACCAAACCTCTCAGGCGAGCATTTGTAAGCGTTTGGCACCATTTTTGAGTGAATTGGAGAACGTCAGATTTTTGATGAAATTGTGACCCCGGGGCTTGGGGATTTTTTCAAAAAAATCTTTTTCTGCCGGTTAAGTTGTCGAGGGCTGATTTCTTGTCCTGTAATAAAAAGCCTTCTGTTTCGACCGCCAAACCTTTCAGGGCAGCATTTTCAATTGTTTGGCACCATTTTTGAGTGAATTACCGAAAGTCAGATTTTTGATGAAATTGTGACCCCAGGGCTCTGGGATTTTTTCAAAAAAACCTTTTTCTTCCCGTGAAGTTGTCGAGGGCTGATTTCTTGTCCTGTGATAAAAAGCCTTCTGTTTCGATCGCCAAACCTCTCAGGGGTTGATTTGCCACCATTTGGCACCATTTTTGAGTGAATTGGAGAACGTCAGATTTTTGATGAAATTGTGACCCCGGGGCTTAGGGATTTTTTCAAAAAAATCTTTTTCTGCCGGTTAAGTTGTCGAGGGCTGATTTCTTTTCCTGTCATAAAAAACCTTCTGTTTCCACCACCAAACCTCTCAGGAGAGCATTTCCATCCGTTTGGCACCATTTTAGAGTGAATTGGAGAACGTCAGATTTTTGATGAAATTGCTTGGGGATTTTTTCAAAAAAATCTTTTTCTGCCGGTTAAGTTGTCGAGGGCTGATTTCTTGTCGTGTGATAAAAAGCCTTCTCTTTCGACTGCCAAACCTTTCAGGGGAGCATTTTCAATTGTTTGGCACCATATTTGAGTGAATTACGGAAAGTCAGATTTTTGATGAAATTGTGACCCCGGGGCTTGGGGATTTTTTCAAAAAACCCTTTTTCTGCCGGTTAAGTTGTCGAGGGCTGATTTCTTGTCTTGTTATAAAAAACTGTCTCTTTCCACCAGCAAACTTCTCAGGCGAGCATTTGCAAGCGTTTGGCACCATTTTTGAGTGAAATGGAGAATGTCAGATTTTTGATGAAATTGTGACCCCGGGGCTTGGGGATTTTTTCAAAAAAATCTTTTTCTGCCGGTTAAGTTGTCGAGGGCTGATTTCTTTTCCTGTGATAAAAAGCCTTCTGTTTTGACCACCAAACCTCTCAGGCGAGCATTTGCAAGCGTTTGGCACCATTTTTGAGTGAATTGGAGAACGTCAGATTTTTGATGAAATTGTGACCCCGGGGCTTGGGGATTTTTTCAAAAAATCTTTTTCTGCCGGTTAAGTTGTCAAGGGCTGATTTCTTGTCCTGTGATAAAACGCCTTCTGTTTCGACCGCCAAACCTTTCAGGGGAGCATTTTCAATTGTTTGGCACCATTTTTGAGTGAATTACCGAAAGTCAGATTTTTGATGAAATTGTGACCCCGGGGCTTAGGGATTTTTTCAAAAAAGCCTTTTTCTGCCGGTTAAGTTGTCGAGGGCTGATTTCTTGTCCTGTGATAAAAAGCCTTCTGTTTCGATTGCCAAACCTCTCAGGGGTTGATTTGCCACCGTTTGGCACCATTTTTGAGTGAATTGGAGAACGTCAGATTTTTGATGAAATTGTGACCCCGGGGCTTGGGGATTTTTTCAAAAAATCTTTTTCTGCCGGTTAAGTTGTCAAGGGCTGATTTCTTGTCCTGTGATAAAACGCCTTCTGTTTGGACCGCCAAACCTTTCAGGGGAGCATTTTCAATTGTTTGGCACCATTTTTGAGTGAATTACCGAAAGTCAGATTTTTGATGAAATTGTGACCCCGGGGCTTACGGATTTTTTTTTTTTAAAAAAAACTTTTTCTGCCGGTTAAGTTGTCGAGGGCTGATTTCTTGTCCTGTGATAAAAAACCTTCTCCTTCCACCACCAAACCTCTCAGGCGAGCATTTGTAAGCGTTTGGCACCATTTTTCAGTGAATTGGAGAACGTCAGATTTTTGATGAAATTGTGACCCCGGGGCTTGGGGATTTTTTCAAAAAACTCTTTTTCTGCCGGTTAAGTTTTTGAGGGCTGATTTCTTGTCCTGTGATAAAAAGCCTTCTGTTTCGACTGCCAAAACTTTCAGGGGAGCATTTTCAATTGTTTGGCACCATTTTTGAGTGAATTACGGAAAGTCAGATTTTTGATGAAATTGTGACCCCGGGGCTTGGGGATTTTTTCAAAAAAACCTTTTTCGGCCGGTTAAGTTGTCGAGGGCTGATTTCTTGTCCTGTAATTAACAGCCTTCTGTTTCGATCGCCAAACCTCTCAGCGGTGGATTTGCCACCGTTTGGCACCATTTTTGAGTGAATTGGAGAACGTCAGATTTTTGATGAAATTGTGACCCCGGAGCTTGGTGATTTTTTCAAAAAAATCTTTTTCTGCCGTTCAAGTTGTCGAGGGCTGACGTCTTGTGCTGTGATAAAAAGCCTTCTGTTTCGACCGCCAAACCTTTCAGGGGAGCATTTTCAATTGTTTGGCACCATTTTTGAGTGAATTACCGAAAGTCAGATTTTTGATGAAATTGTGACCCCGGGGCTTAGGGATTTTTTCAAAAAAATCCTTTTCTTCCGGTTAAGTTGTCGAGGGCTGATTTCTTCCCCTGTGATAAAAAAACTTCTCTTTCCACCACCAAACCTCTCAGACGAGCATTTGTAAGCGTTTGGCACCATTTTTGAGTGAATTGGAGAACGTCAGATTTTTGATGAAATTGTGACCCCGGAGCTTGGTGATTTTTTCAAAAAAATCTTTTTCTGCCGGTTAAGTTGTCAAGGGCTGATTTCTTGTCCTGTGATAAAACGCCTTCTGTTTCGACCGCCAAACCTTTCAGGGGAGCATTTTCAATTGTTTGGCACCATTTTTGAGTGAATTACCGAAAGTCAGATTTTTGATGAAATTGTGACCCCGGGGCTTACGGATTTTTTTTTTTTAAAAAATCCTTTTTCTGCCGGTTAAGTTGTCGAGGGCTGATTTCTTGTCCTGTGATAAAAAACCTTCTCTTTCCACCACCAAACCTCTCAGGCGAGCATTTGTAAGCGTTTGGCACCATTTTTCAGTGAATTGGAGAACGTCAGATTTTTGATGAAATTGTGACCCCGGGGCTTGGGGATTTTTTCAAAAAACTCTTTTTCTGCCGGTTAAGTTTTCGAGGGCTGATTTCTTGTCCTGTGATAAAAAGCCTTCTGTTTCGACTGCCAAACCTTTCAGGGGAGCATTTTCAATTGTTTGGCACCATTTTTGAGTGAATTACGGAAAGTCAGATTTTTGATGAAATTGTGACCCCGGGGCTTGGGGATTTTTTCAAAAAAACCTTTTTCTGCCGGTTAAGTTGTCGAGGGCTGATTTCTTGTCCTGTGATTAACAGCCTTCTGTTTCAATCGCAAAACCTCTCAGCGGTGGATTTGCCACCGTTTGGCACCATTTTTGAGTGAATTGGAGAACGTCAGATTTTTGATGAAATTGTGACCCCGGAGCTTGGTGATTTTTTCAAAAAAATCTTTTTCTGCCGTTTAAGTTGTCGAGGGCTGAAGTCTTGTGCTGTGATAAAAAGCCTTCTGTTTCGACCGCCAAACCTTTCAGGGGAGCATTTTCAATTGTTTGGCACCATTTTTGAGTGAATTACCGAAAGTCAGATTTTTGATGAAATTGTGACCCCGGGGCTTAGGGATTTTTTCAAAAAAATCCTTTTCTTCCGGTTAAGTTGTCGAGGGCTGATTTCTTCCCCTGTGATAAAAAAACTTCTCTTTCCACCACCAAACCTCTCAGACGAGCATTTGTAAGCGTTTGGCACCATTTTTGAGTGAATTGGAGAACGTCAGATTTTTGATGAAATTGTGACCTTGGTGATTTTTTCAAAAAAATCTTTTTCTGCCGGTTAAGTTGTCGAGGGCTGATTTCTTGTCCTTTAATAAAAAGCCTTCTGTTTCGACCGCCAAACCTTTCAGGGCAGCATTTTCAATTGTTTGGCACCATTTTTGAGTGAAATGGAGAACATCAGATTTTTGATGAAATTGTGACCCCGGGGCTTGGGGATTTTTTCAAAAAAATCTTTTTCTGCCGGTTAAGTTGTCGAGGGCTGATTTCTTTTCCTGTTATAAAAAGCCTTCTGTTTTGACCACCAAACCTCTCAGGCGAGCATTTGCAAGCGTTTGGCACCATTTTTGCGTGAATTGGAGAACGTCAGATTTTTGATGAAATTGTGACCCCGGGGCTTAGGGATTTTTTCAAAAAAGCCTTTTTCTGCCGGTTAAGTTGTCGAGGGCTGATTTCTTGTCCTGTGATAAAAAGCCTTCTGTTTCGATTGCCAAACCTCACAGGGGTTGATTTGCCACCGTTTGGCACCATTTTTGAGTGAATTGGAGAACGTCAGATTTTTGATGAAATTGTGACCCCGGGGCTTGGGGATTTTTTCAAAAAAATCTTTTTCTGCCGGTTAAGTTGTCGAGGGCTGATTTCTTGTGCTGTGATAAAAAGCCTTCTGTTTCGACCGCCAAACCTTTCAGTGTAGCATTTTCAATTGTTTGGCACCATTTTTAAGTGAATTACCGAAAGTCAGATTTTTGATGAAATTGTGACCCCGGGGCTTAGGGATTTTTTCAAAAAAACCTTTTTCTGCCGGTTAAGTTGTCGAGGGCTGATTTCTTGTCCTGTGATAAAAAGCCTTCTCTTTCGATCGCCAAACCTCTCAGGGGTTGATTTGCCACCGTTTGGCACCATTTTTGAGTGAATTGGAGAATGTCAGATTTTTGATGAAATTGTGACCCCGGGGCTTGGGGATTTTTTCAAAAAATCTTTTTCTGCCGGTTAAGTTGTCAAGGGCTGATTTCTTGTCCTGTGATAAAAAGCCTTCTGTTTCGACCGCCAAACCTTTCAGGGGAGCATTTTCAATTGTTTGGCACCATTTTTGAGTGAATTACCGAAAGTCAGATTTTTGATGAAATTGTGACCCCGGGGCTTACGGATTTTTTTTTTTTAAAAAATCCTTTTTCTGCCGGTTAAGTTGTCGAGGGCTGATTTCTTGTCCTGTGATAAAAAACCTTCTCTTTCCACCACCAAACCTCTCAGGCGAGCATTTGTAAGCGTTTGGCACCATTTTTGAGTGAATTGGAGAACGTCAGATTTTTGATGAAATTTTGACCCGGGGCTTGGGGATTTTTTCAAAAAACTCTTTTTCTGCCGGTTAAGTTTTTGAGGGCTGATTTCTTGTCCTGTGATAAAAAGCCTTCTGTTTCGACTGCCAAACCTTTCAGGGGAGCATTTTCAATTGTTTGGCACCATTTTTGAGTGAATTACGGAAAGTCAGATTTTTGATAAAATTGTGACCCCGGGGCTTGGGGAATTTTTCAAAAAAACCTTTTTCTGCCGGTTAAGTTGTCGAGGGCTGATTTCTTGTCCTGTGATTAACAGCCTTCTGTTTCAATCGCCATACCTCTCAGCGGTGGATTTGCCACCGTTTGGCACCATTTTTGAGTGAATTGGAGAACGTCAGATTTTTGATGAAATTGTGACCCCGGAGCTTGGTGATTTTTTCAAAAAAATCTTTTTCTGCCGTTTAAGTTGTCGAGGGCTGAAGTCTTGTGCTGTGATAAAAAGCCTTCTGTTTCGACCGCCAAACCTTTCAGGGGAGCATTTTCAATTGTTTGGCACCATTTTTGAGTGAATTACAGAAAGTCAGATTTTTGATGAAATTGTGACCCCGGGGCTTAGGGATTTTTTCAAAAAAATCCTTTTCTTCCGGTTAAGTTGTCGAGGGCTGATTTCTTCCCCTGTGATAAAAAAACTTCTCTTTCCACCACCAAACCTCTCAGACGAGCATTTGTAAGCGTTTGGCAGCATTTTTGAGTGAATTGGAGAACGTCAGATTTTTGATGAAATTGTGACCCCGGAGCTTGGTGATTTTTTCAAAAAAATCTTTTTCTGCCGGTTAAGTTGTCAAGGGCTGATTTCTTGTCCTGTGATAAAACGCCTTCTGTTTCGACCGCCAAACCTTTCAGGGGAGCATTTTCAATTGTTTGGCACCATTTTTGAGTGAATTACCGAAAGTCAGATTTTTGATGAAATTGTGACCCCGGGGCTTACGGATTTTTTTAAAAAAAAAAAATCCTTTTTCTGCCGGTTAAGTTGTCGAGGGCTGATTTCTTCCCCTGTGATAAAAAAACTTCTCTTTCCACCACCAAACCTCTCAGACGAGCATTTGTAAGCGTTTGGCACCATTTTTGAGTGAATTGGAGAACGTCAGATTTTTGATGAAATTGTGACCCCGGAGCTTGGTGATTTTTTCAAAAAAATCTTTTTCTGCCGGTTAAGTTGTCGAGGGCTGATTTCTTGTCCTTTAATAAAAAGCCTTCTGTGTCGACCGCCAAACCTTTCAGGGCAGCATTTTCAATTGTTTGGCACCATTTTTGAGTGAATTTCCGAAAGTCAGATTTTTGATGAAATTGTGACCCCGGGGCTCAGGGATTTTTTTCAAAAAAACCTTTTTCTTCCGGTTAAGTTGTCGAGGGCTGATTTCTTGTCCTGTGATAAAAAGCCTTCTGTTTCGATAGCCAAACCTCTCAGGGTTTGATTTGCCACCGTTTGGAACCATTTTTGAGTGAATTGGAGAACGTCAGATTTTTGATGAAATTGTGTCCCCGGGGCTTGGGGATTTTTTCAAAAAAATCTTTTTCTGCCGGTTAAGTTGTCGAGGGCTGATTTCTTGTGCTGTGATAAAAAGCCTTCTGTTTCGACCTCCAAACCTTTCAAGGGAGCATTTTCAATTGTTTGGCACCATTTTTGAGTAAATTACCGAAAGTCAGATTTTTGATGAAATTGTGACCCCGGGGCTTAGGGATTTTTGGAAAAAAACCTTTTTCTGCCGGTTAAGTTGTCGAGGGCTTATTTCTTGTCCTGTGATAAAAAGCCTTCTGTTTCGATCGCCAAGCCTCTCAGGGGTTGATTTGCCACCGTTTGGCACCATTTTTGAGTGAATTGGAGAACGTCAGATTTTTGATGAAATTGTGACCCCGGGGCTTGGGGATTTTTTCAAAAAAATCCTTTTCTGCCAGTTAAGTTGTCGAGGGCTGATTTCTTGCCCTTTGGTAAAAAACCTTCTCTTTCCACCACCAAACCTCTGAGGCGAGCATTTGTAAGCGTTTGGCACCATTTTTGAGTGAATTGGAGAACGTCAGATTTTTGATGAAATTGTGACCCCGGGGCTTGGGGATTTTTTCACAAAAATCTTTTTCTGCCGGTTAAGTTGTCGAGGGCTGATTTCTTGTCCTGTAATAAAAAGCCTTCTGTTTCGACCGCCAAACCTTTCAGGGCAGCATTTTCAATTGTTTGGCACCATTTTTGAGTGAATTACCGAAAGTCAGACTTTTGATGAAATTGTGACCCCGGGGCTTAGGGACTTTTTTTTTCAAAAAATCTTTTTCTGCCGGTTAAGTTGTCGAGGGCTGAGTTCTTCTCCTGTGATAAAAAGCCTTCTGTTTCAATCGCCAAATCTCTCAGGGGAACATTTTCAACCGTTTTGAACCATTTTTGAGTGAATAGGAGAACGTCAGATTTTTGATGAAATTGTGACTCCGGAGCTTGGTGATTTTTTCAAAAAAATCTTTTTCTGCCGTTTAAGTTGTCGAGGACTGAAGTCTTGTGCTGTGATAAAAAGCCTTCTGTTTCGACCGCCAAACCTTTCAGGGGAGCATTTTCAATTGTTTGGCACCATTTTTGAGTGAATTACCGAAAGTCAGATTTTTGATGAAATTGTGACCCCGGGGCTTAGGGATTTTTTCAAAAAAATCCTTTTCTTCCGGTTAAGTTGTCGAGGGCTGATTTCTTCCCCTGTGATAAAAAAACTTCTCTTTCCACCACCAAACCTCTCAGACGAGCATTTGTAAGCGTTTGGCACCATTTTTGAGTGAATTGGAGAACGTCAGATTTTTGATGAAATTGTGACCCCGGAGCTTGGTGATTTTTTCAAAAAAATCTTTTTCTGCCGGTTAAGTTGTCGAGGGCTGATTTCTTGTCCTTTAATAAAAAGCCTTCTGTGTCGACCGCCAAACCTTTCAGGGCAGCATTTTCAATTGTTTGGCACCATTTTTGAGTGAATTTCCGAAAGTCAGATTTTTGATGAAATTGTGACCCCGGGGCTCAGGGATTTTTTTCAAAAAAACCTTTTTCTTCCGGTTAAGTTGTCGAGGGCTGATTTCTTGTCCTGTGATAAAAAGCCTTCTGTTTCGATAGCCAAACCTCTCAGGGTTTGATTTGCCACCGTTTGGAACCATTTTTGAGTGAATTGGAGAACGTCAGATTTTTGATGAAATTGTGTCCCCGGGGCTTGGGGATTTTTTCAAAAAAATCTTTTTCTGCCGGTTAAGTTGTCGAGGGCTGATTTCTTGTGCTGTGATAAAAAGCCTTCTGTTTCGACCTCCAAACCTTTCAAGGGAGCATTTTCAATTGTTTGGCACCATTTTTGAGTAAATTACCGAAAGTCAGATTTTTGATGAAATTGTGACCCCGGGGCTTAGGGATTTTTGGAAAAAAACCTTTTTCTGCCGGTTAAGTTGTCGAGGGCTTATTTCTTGTCCTGTGATAAAAAGCCTTCTGTTTCGATCGCCAAGCCTCTCAGGGGTTGATTTGCCACCGTTTGGCACCATTTTTGAGTGAATTGGAGAACGTCAGATTTTTGATGAAATTGTGACCCCGGGGCTTGGGGATTTTTTCAAAAAAATCCTTTTCTGCCAGTTAAGTTGTCGAGGGCTGATTTCTTGCCCTTTGGTAAAAAACCTTCTCTTTCCACCACCAAACCTCTGAGGCGAGCATTTGTAAGCGTTTGGCACCATTTTTGAGTGAATTGGAGAACGTCAGATTTTTGATGAAATTGTGACCCCGGGGCTTGGGGATTTTTTCACAAAAATCTTTTTCTGCCGGTTAAGTTGTCGAGGGCTGATTTCTTGTCCTGTAATAAAAAGCCTTCTGTTTCGACCGCCAAACCTTTCAGGGCAGCATTTTCAATTGTTTGGCACCATTTTTGAGTGAATTACCGAAAGTCAGACTTTTGATGAAATTGTGACCCCGGGGCTTGGGGACTTTTTTTTTCAAAAAATCTTTTTCTGCCGGTTAAGTTGTCGAGGGCTGAGTTCTTCTCCTGTGATAAAAAGCCTTCTGTTTCAATCGCCAAATCTCTCAGGGGAACATTTTCAACCGTTTTGAACCATTTTTGAGTGAATAGGAGAACGTCAGATTTTTAAGGAAATTGTGGCCCCTGGGCTTAGGGATTTTTTCAAAAAAATCTTTTTCTGCCGGTTATGATGTCGAGGTCTGATTTCTTTTCCTGTGATAAAAAACCTTCTGTTTCCACCACCAAACCTCTCAGGAGAGCATTTCCAACCGTTTGGCACCATTTTAGAGTGAATTGGAGAACGTCAGATTTTTGATGAAATTGTGACCCCGGGGCTTGGGGAATTTTTCAAAAAATCTTCTTCTGCCGGTTAAGTTGTCAAGGGCTGATTTCTTGTCCTGTGATAAAAGCCTTCTGTTTCGATCGCCAAACCTCTCAGGGGAGCATTTGCAACCGTTTGGCACCATTTTTGAGTGAATTGGAGAACGTCAGATTTTTGATGAAATTGTGACCCCGGGGCTTGGGGATTTTTTCAAAAAACCCTTTTTCTGCCGGTTAAGTTGTCGAGGGCTGATTTCTTGTCCTGTGATAAAAAGCCTTCTGTTTCGATCGACAAACCTCTCAGGGGTTGATTTGCCACCGTTTGGCACCATTTTTGAGTGAAATGGAGAACGTCAGATTTTTGATGAAATTGTGACCCCGGGGCTTGGGGATTTTTTCAAAAAATCTTTTTCTGCCGGTTAAGTTGTCGAGGGCTGATTTCTTGTGCTGTGATAAAACGCCTTCTGTTTTGACCACCAAACCTCTCAGGAGAGCATTTGCAAGCGTTTGGCACCATTTTTGAGTGAATTGGAGAACGTCAGATTTTTGATGAAATTGTGACCCCGGGGCTTAGGGATTTTTTCAAAAAAATCCTTTTCTGCCGGTTAAGTTGTCGAGGGCTGATTTCTTGCCCTGTGATAAAAAACCTTCTCTTTCCACCACCAAACCTCTCAGGCGAGCATTTGTAAGCGTTTGGCACCATTTTTGAGTGAATTGGAGAACGTCAGATTTTTGATGAAATTGTGACCCCGGGGCTTGGGGATTTTTTCAAAAAAATCTTTTTCTGCCGGTTAAGTTGTCGAGGGCTGATTTCTTGTCCTGTAATAAAAAGCCTTCTGTTTCGACCGCCAAACCTTTCAGGGCAGCATTTTCAATTGTTTGGCACCATTTTTGAGTGAATTACCGAAAGTCAGATTTTTGATGAAATTGTGACCCCAGGGCTCTGGGATTTTTTCAAAAAAACCTTTTTCTTCCCGTTAAGTTGTCGAGGGCTGATTTCTTGTCCTGTGATAAAAAGCCTTCTGTTTCGATCGCCAAACCTCTCAGGGGTTGATTTGCCACCATTTGGCACCATTTTTGAGTGAATTGGAGAACGTCAGATTTTTGATGAAATTGTGACCCCGGGGCTTAGGGATTTTTTCAAAAAAATCTTTTTCTGCCGGTTAAGTTGTCGAGGGCTGATTTCTTTTCCTGTCATAAAAAACCTTCTGTTTCCACCACCAAACCTCTCAGGAGAGCATTTCCATCCGTTTGGCACCATTTTAGAGTGAATTGGAGAACGTCAGATTTTTGATGAAATTGCTTGGGGATTTTTTCAAAAAAATCTTTTTCTGCCGGTTAAGTTGTCGAGGGCTGATTTCTTGTCGTGTGATAAAAAGCCTTCTCTTTCGACTGCCAAACCTTTCAGGGGAGCATTTTCAATTGTTTGGCACCATATTTGAGTGAATTACGGAAAGTCAGATTTTTGATGAAATTGTGACCCCGGGGCTTGGGGATTTTTTCAAAAAACCCTTTTTCTGCCGGTTAAGTTGTCGAGGGCTGATTTCTTGTCTTGTTATAAAAAACTGTCTCTTTCCACCAGCAAACTTCTCAGGCGAGCATTTGCAAGCGTTTGGCACCATTTTTGAGTGAAATGGAGAACGTCAGATTTTTGATGAAATTGTGACCCCGGGGCTTGGGGATTTTTTCAAAAAAATCTTTTTCTGCCGGTTAAGTTGTCGAGGGCTGATTTCTTTTCCTGTGATAAGAAGCCTTCTGTTTCGACTGTCAAACCTTTCAGGGGAGCATTTTCAATTGTTTGGCACCATTTTTGAGTGAATTACGGAAAGTCAGATTTTTGATGAAATTGTGACCCCGGGGCTTGGGGATTTTTTCAAAAAAACCTTTTTCTGCCGGTTAAGTTGTCGAGGGCTGATTTCTTGTCCTGTGATTAACAGCCTTCTGTTTCGATCGCCAAACCTCTCAGCGGTGGATTTGCCACCGTTTGGCACCATTTTTGAGTGAATTGGAGAACGTCATATTTTTGATGAAATTGTGACCCCGGAGCTTGGTGATTTTTTCAAAAAAATCTTTTTCTGCCGTTTAAGTTGTCGAGGACTGAAGTCTTGTGCTGTGATAAAAAGCCTTCTGTTTCGACCGCCAAACCTTTCAGGGGAGCATTTTCAATTGTTTGGCACCATTTTTGAGTGAATTACCGAAAGTCAGATTTTTGATGAAATTGTGACCCCGGGGCTTAGGGATTTTTTCAAAAAAATCCTTTTCTTCCGGTTAAGTTGTCGAGGGCTGATTTCTTCCCCTGTGATAAAAAAACTTCTCTTTCCAGCACCAAACCTCTCAGACGAGCATTTGTAAGCGTTTGGCACCATTTTTGAGTGAATTGGAGAACGTCAGATTTTTGATGAAATTGTGACCCCGGAGCTTGGTGATTTTTTCAAAAAAATCTTTTTCTGCCGGTTAAGTTGTCGAGGGCTGATTTCTTGTCCTTTAATAAAAAGCCTTCTGTGTCGACCGCCAAACCTTTCAGGGCAGCATTTTCAATTGTTTGGCAGCATTTTTGAGTGAATTTCCGAAAGTCAGATTTTTGATGAAATTGTGACCCCGGGGCTCAGGGATTTTTTTCAAAAAAACCTTTTTCTTCCGGTTAAGTTGTCGAGGGCTGATTTCTTGTCCTGTGATAAAAAGCCTTCTGTTTCGATAGCCAAACCTCTCAGGGTTTGATTTGCCACCGTTTGGAACCATTTTTGAGTGAATTGGAGAACGTCAGATTTTTGATGAAATTGTGTCCCTGGGGCTTGGGGATTTTTTCAAAAAAATCTTTTTCTGCCGGTTAAGTTGTCGAGGGCTGATTTCTTGTGCTGTGATAAAAAGCCTTCTGTTTCGACCTCCAAACCTTTCAAGGGAGCATTTTCAATTGTTTGGCACCATTTTTGAGTAAATTACCGAAAGTCAGATTTTTGATGAAATTGTGACCCCGGGGCTTAGCGATTTTTGGAAAAAAACCTTTTTCTGCCGGTTAAGTTGTCGAGGGCTTATTTCTTGTCCTGTGATAAAAAGCCTTCTGTTTCGATCGCCAAGCCTCTCAGGGGTTGATTTGCCACCGTTTGGCACCATTTTTGAGTGAATTGGAGAACGTCAGATTTTTGATGAAATTGTGACCCCGGGGCTTGGGGATTTTTTCAAAAAAATCCTTTTCTGCCAGTTAAGTTGTCGAGGGCTGATTTCTTGCCCTGTGGTAAAAAACCTTCTCTTTCCACCACCAAACCTCTGAGGCGAGCATTTGTAAGCGTTTGGCACCATTTTTGAGTGAATTGGAGAACGTCAGATTTTTGATGAAATTGTGACCCCGGGGCTTGGGGATTTTTTCACAAAAATCTTTTTCTGCCGGTTAAGTTGTCGAGGGCTGATTTCTTGTCCTGTAATAAAAAGCCTTCTGTTTCGACCGCCAAACCTTTCAGGGCAGCATTTTCAATTGTTTGGCACCATTTTTGAGTGAATTACCGAAAGTCAGACTTTTGATGAAATTGTGACCCCGGGGCTTAGGGACTTTTTTTTTCAAAAAATCTTTTTCTGCCGGTTAAGTTGTCGAGGGCTGAGTTCTTCTCCTGTGATAAAAAGCCTTCTGTTTCAATCGCCAAATCTCTCAGGGGAACATTTTCAACCGTTTTGAACCATTTTTGAGTGAATAGGAGAACGTCAGATTTTTAAGGAAATTGTGGCCCCTGGGCTTAGGGATTTTTTCAAAAAAATCTTTTTCTGCCGGTTATGATGTCGAGGTCTGATTTCTTTTCCTGTGATAAAAAACCTTCTGTTTCCACCACCAAACCTCTCAGGAGAGCATTTCCAACCGTTTGGACCATTTTAGAGTGAATTGGAGAACGTCAGATTTTTGATGAAATTGTGACCCCGGGGCTTGGGGAATTTTTCAAAAAATCTTCTTCTGCCGGTTAAGTTGTCAAGGGCTGATTTCTTGTCCTGTGATAAAAGCCTTCTGTTTCGATCGCCAAACCTCTCAGGGGAGCATTTGCAACCGTTTGGCACCATTTTTGAGTGAATTGGAGAACGTCAGATTTTTGATGAAATTGTGACCCCGGGGCTTGGGGATTTTTTCAAAAAAATCTTTTTCTGCCGGTTAAGTTGTCGAGGGCTGATTTCTTGTCCTGTGATAAAAAGCCTTCTCTTTCGACTGCCAAACCTTTCAGGGGAGCATTTTCAATTGTTTGGCACCATTTTTGAGTGAATTACCGAAAGTCAGATTTTTGATGAAATTGTGACCCCGGGGCTTGGGGATTTTTTCAAAAAACCCTTTTTCTGCCGGTTAAGTTGTCGAGGGCTGATTTCTTGTCCTGTGATAAAAAGCCTTCTGTTTCGATCGACAAACCTCTCAGGGGTTGATTTGCCACCGTTTGGCACCATTTTTGAGTGAAATGGAGAACGTCAGATTTTTGATGAAATTGTGACCCCGGGGCTTGGGGATTTTTTCAAAAAATCTTTTTCTGCCGGTTAAGTTGTCGAGGGCTGATTTCTTGTGCTGTGATAAAACGCCTTCTGTTTTGACCACCAAACCTCTCAGGAGAGCATTTGCAAGCGTTTGGCACCATTTTTGAGTGAATTGGAGAACGTCAGATTTTTGATGAAATTGTGACCCCGGGGCTTAGGGATTTTTTCAAAAAAATCCTTTTCTGCCGGTTAAGTTGTCGAGGGCTGATTTCTTGCCCTGTGATAAAAAACCTTCTCTTTCCACCACCAAACCTCTCAGGCGAGCATTTGTAAGCGTTTGGCACCATTTTTGAGTGAATTGGAGAACGTCAGATTTTTGATGAAATTGTGACCCCGGGGCTTGGGGATTTTTTCAAAAAAATCTTTTTCTGCCGGTTAAGTTGTCGAGGGCTGTTTTCTTGTCCTGTAATAAAAAGCCTTCTGTTTCGACCGCCAAACCTTTCAGGGCAGCATTTTCAATTGTTTGGCACCATTTTTGAGTGAATTACCGAAAGTCAGATTTTTGATGAAATTGTGACCCCAGGGCTCTGGGATTTTTTCAAAAAAACCTTTTTCTTCCCGTTAAGTTGTCGAGGGCTGATTTCTTGTCCTGTGATAAAAAGCCTTCTGTTTCGATCGCCAAACCTCTCAGGGGTTGATTTGCCACCATTTGGCACCATTTTTGAGTGAATTGGAGAACGTCAGATTTTTGATGAAATTGTGACCCCGGGGCTTAGGGATTTTTTCAAAAAAATCTTTTTCTGCCGGTTAAGTTGTCGAGGGCTGATTTCTTTTCCTGTCATAAAAAACCTTCTGTTTCCACCACCAAACCTCTCAGGAGAGCATTTCCATCCGTTTGGCACCATTTTAGAGTGAATTGGAGAACGTCAGATTTTTGATGAAATTGCTTGGGGATTTTTTCAAAAAAATCTTTTTCTGCCGGTTAAGTTGTCGAGGGCTGATTTCTTGTCGTGTGATAAAAAGCCTTCTCTTTCGACTGCCAAACCTTTCAGGGGAGCATTTTCAATTGTTTGGCACCATATTTGAGTGAATTACGGAAAGTCAGATTTTTGATGAAATTGTGACCCCGGGGCTTGGGGATTTTTTCAAAAAACCCTTTTTCTGCCGGTTAAGTTGTCGAGGGCTGATTTCTTGTCTTGTTATAAAAAACTGTCTCTTTCCACCAGCAAACTTCTCAGGCGAGCATTTGCAAGCGTTTGGCACCATTTTTGAGTGAAATGGAGAACGTCAGATTTTTGATGAAATTGTGACCCCGGGGCTTGGGGATTTTTTCAAAAAAATCTTTTTCTGCCGGTTAAGTTGTCGAGGGCTGATTTCTTTTCCTGTGATAAAAAGCCTTCTGTTTTGACCACCAAACCTCTCAGGCGAGCATTTGCAAGCGTTTGGCACCATTTTTGAGTGAATTGGAGAACGTCAGATTTTTGATGAAATTGTGACCCCGGGGCTTGGGGATTTTTTCAAAAAATCTTTTTCTGCCGGTTAAGTTGTCAAGGGCTGATTTCTTGTCCTGTGATAAAACGCCTTCTGTTTCGACCGCCAAACCTTTCAGGGGAGCATTTTCAATTGTTTGGCACCATTTTTGAGTGAATTACCGAAAGTCAGATTTTTGATGAAATTGTGACCCCGGGGCTTAGGGATTTTTTCAAAAAAGCCTTTTTCTGCCGGTTAAGTTGTCGAGGGCTGATTTCTTGTCCTGTGATAAAAAGCCTTCTGTTTCGATTGCCAAACCTCTCAGGGGTTGATTTGCCACCGTTTGGCACCATTTTTGAGTGAATTGGAGAACGTCAGATTTTTGATGAAATTGTGACCCCGGGGCTTGGGGATTTTTTCAAAAAAATCTTTTTCTGCCGGTTAAGTTGTCGAGGGCTGATTTCTTGTGCTGTGATAAAAAGTCTTCTGTTTCGACCGCCAAACCTTTCAGGGGAGCATTTTCAATTGTTTGGCACCATTTTTGAGTGAATTACCGAAAGTCAGATTTTTGATGAAATTGTGACCCCGGGGCTTACGGATTTTTTTTTTTAAAAAAAAACTTTTTCTGCCGGTTAAGTTGTCGAGGGCTGAGTTCTTGTCCTGTGATAAAAAGCCTTCTGTTTCAATCGCCAAATCTCTCAGGGGAACATTTTCAACCGTTTTGAACCATTTTTGAGTGAATAGGAGAACGTCAGATTTTTAAGGAAATTGTGGCCCCTGGGCTTAGGGATTTTTTCAAAAAAATCTTTTTCTGCCGGTTATGATGTCGAGGTCTGATTTCTTTTCCTGTGATAAAAAACCTTCTGTTTCCACCACCAAACCTCTCAGGAGAGCATTTCCAACCGTTTGGCACCATTTTAGAGTGAATTGGAGAACGTCAGATTTTTGATGAAATTGTGACCCCGGGGCTTGGGGAATTTTTCAAAAAATCTTTTTCTGCCGGTTAAGTTGTCAAGGGCTGATTTCTTGTCCTGTGATAAAAGCCTTCTGTTTCGATCGCCAAACCTCTCAGGGGAGCATTTGCAACCGTTTGGCACCATTTTTGAGTGAATTGGAGAACGTCAGATTTTTGATGAAATTGTGACCCCGGGGCTTGGGGATTTTTTCAAAAAAATCTTTTTCTGCCGGTTAAGTTGTCGAGGGCTGATTTCTTGTCCTGTGATAAAAAGCCTTCTCTTTCGACTGCCAAACCTTTCAGGGGAGCATTTTCAATTGTTTGGCACCATTTTTGAGTGAATTACCGAAAGTCAGATTTTTGATGAAATTGTGACCCCGGGGCTTGGGGATTTTTTCAAAAAACCCTTTTTCTGCCGGTTAAGTTGTCGAGGGCTGATTTCTTGTCCTGTGATAAAAAGCCTTCTGTTTCGATCGACAAACCTCTCAGGGGTTGATTTGCCACCGTTTGGCACCATTTTTGAGTGAAATGGAGAACGTCAGATTTTTGATGAAATTGTGACCCCGGGGCTTGGGGATTTTTTCAAAAAATCTTTTTCTGCCGGTTAAGTTGTCGAGGGCTGATTTCTTGTGCTGTGATAAAACGCCTTCTGTTTTGACCACCAAACCTCTCAGGAGAGCATTTGCAAGCGTTTGGCACCATTTTTGAGTGAATTGGAGAACGTCAGATTTTTGATGAAATTGTGACCCCGGGGCTTAGGGATTTTTTCAAAAAAATCCTTTTCTGCCGGTTAAGTTGTCGAGGGCTGATTTCTTGTGCTGTGATAAAAAGCCTTCTGTTTCGACCGCCAAACCTTTCAGGGGAGCATTTTCAATTGTTTGGCACCATTTTTGAGTGAATTACCGAAAGTCAGATTTTTGATGAAATTGTGACCCCGGGGCTTACGGATTTTTTTTTTTAAAAAAAAACTTTTTCTGCCGGTTAAGTTGTCGAGGGCTGAGTTCTTGTCCTGTGATAAAAAGCCTTCTGTTTCAATCGCCAAATCTCTCAGGGGAACATTTTCAACCGTTTTGAACCATTTTTGAGTGAATAGGAGAACGTCAGATTTTTAAGGAAATTGTGGCCCCTGGGCTTAGGGATTTTTTCAAAAAAATCTTTTTCTGCCGGTTATGATGTCGAGGTCTGATTTCTTTTCCTGTGATAAAAAACCTTCTGTTTCCACCACCAAACCTCTCAGGAGAGCATTTCCAACCGTTTGGCACCATTTTAGAGTGAATTGGAGAACGTCAGATTTTTGATGAAATTGTGACCCCGGGGCTTGGGGATTTTTTCAAAAAAATCTTTTTCTGCCGGTTAAGTTGTCGAGGGCTGATTTCTTTTCCTGTGATAAAAAGCCTTCTGTTTCGACTGTCAAACCTTTCAGGGGAGCATTTTCAATTGTTTGGCACCATTTTTGAGTGAATTACGGAAAGTCAGATTTTTGATGAAATTGTGACCCCGGGGCTTGGGGATTTTTTCAAAAAAACCTTTTTCTGCCGGTTAAGTTGTCGAGGGCTGATTTCTTGTCCTGTGATTAACAGCCTTCTGTTTCGATCGCCAAACCTCTCAGCGGTGGATTTGCCACCGTTTGGCACCATTTTTGAGTGAATTGGAGAACGTCAGATTTTTGATGAAATTGTGACCCCGGAGCTTGGTGATTTTTTCAAAAAAATCTTTTTCTGCCGGTTAAGTTGTCGAGGGCTGATTTCTTGTCCTTTAATAAAAAGCCTTCTGTGTCGACCGCCAAACCTTTCAGGGCAGCATTTTCAATTGTTTGGCAGCATTTTTGAGTGAATTTCCGAAAGTCAGATTTTTGATGAAATTGTGACCCCGGGGCTCAGGGATTTTTTTCAAAAAAACCTTTTTCTTCCGGTTAAGTTGTCGAGGGCTGATTTCTTGTCCTGTGATAAAAAGCCTTCTCTTTCCAGCACCAAACCTCTCAGGGTTTGATTTGCCACCGTTTGGAACCATTTTTGAGTGAATTGGAGAACGTCAGATTTTTGATGAAATTGTGACCCCGGAGCTTGGTGATTTTTTCAAAAAAATCTTTTTCTGCCGGTTAAGTTGTCGAGGGCTGATTTCTTGTCCTTTAATAAAAAGCCTTCTGTGTCGACCGCCAAACCTTTCAGGGCAGCATTTTCAATTGTTTGGCAGCATTTTTGAGTGAATTTCCGAAAGTCAGATTTTTGATGAAATTGTGACCCCGGGGCTCAGGGATTTTTTTCAAAAAAACCTTTTTCTTCCGGTTAAGTTGTCGAGGGCTGATTTCTTGTCCTGTGATAAAAAGCCTTCTGTTTCGATAGCCAAACCTCTCAGGGTTTGATTTGCCACCGTTTGGAACCATTTTTGAGTGAATTGGAGAACGTCAGATTTTTGATGAAATTGTGTCCCTGGGGCTTGGGGATTTTTTCAAAAAAATCTTTTTCTGCCGGTTAAGTTGTCGAGGGCTGATTTCTTGTGCTGTGATAAAAAGCCTTCTGTTTCGACCTCCAAACCTTTCAAGGGAGCATTTTCAATTGTTTGGCACCATTTTTGAGTAAATTACCGAAAGTCAGATTTTTGATGAAATTGTGACCCCGGGGCTTAGGGATTTTTGGAAAAAAACCTTTTTCTGCCGGTTAAGTTGTCGAGGGCTTATTTCTTGTCCTGTGATAAAAAGCCTTCTGTTTCGATCGCCAAGCCTCTCAGGGGTTGATTTGCCACCGTTTGGCACCATTTTTGAGTGAATTGGAGAACGTCAGATTTTTGATGAAATTGTGACCCCGGGGCTTGGGGATTTTTTCAAAAAAATCCTTTTCTGCCAGTTAAGTTGTCGAGGGCTGATTTCTTGCCCTGTGGTAAAAAACCTTCTCTTTCCACCACCAAACCTCTGAGGCGAGCATTTGTAAGCGTTTGGCACCATTTTTGAGTGAATTGGAGAACGTCAGATTTTTGATGAAATTGTGACCCCGGGGCTTGGGGATTTTTTCACAAAAATCTTTTTCTGCCGGTTAAGTTGTCGAGGGCTGATTTCTTGTCCTGTAATAAAAAGCCTTCTGTTTCGACCGCCAAACCTTTCAGGGCAGCATTTTCAATTGTTTGGCACCATTTTTGAGTGAATTACCGAAAGTCAGACTTTTGATGAAATTGTGACCCCGGGGCTTAGGGACTTTTTTTTTCAAAAAATCTTTTTCTGCCGGTTAAGTTGTCGAGGGCTGAGTTCTTCTCCTGTGATAAAAAGCCTTCTGTTTCAATCGCCAAATCTCTCAGGGGAACATTTTCAACCGTTTTGAACCATTTTTGAGTGAATAGGAGAACGTCAGATTTTTAAGGAAATTGTGGCCCCTGGGCTTAGGGATTTTTTCAAAAAAATCTTTTTCTGCCGGTTATGATGTCGAGGTCTGATTTCTTTTCCTGTGATAAAAAACCTTCTGTTTCCACCACCAAACCTCTCAGGAGAGCATTTCCAACCGTTTGGACCATTTTAGAGTGAATTGGAGAACGTCAGATTTTTGATGAAATTGTGACCCCGGGGCTTGGGGAATTTTTCAAAAAATCTTCTTCTGCCGGTTAAGTTGTCAAGGGCTGATTTCTTGTCCTGTGATAAAAGCCTTCTGTTTCGATCGCCAAACCTCTCAGGGGAGCATTTGCAACCGTTTGGCACCATTTTTGAGTGAATTGGAGAACGTCAGATTTTTGATGAAATTGTGACCCCGGGGCTTGGGGATTTTTTCAAAAAAATCTTTTTCTGCCGGTTAAGTTGTCGAGGGCTGATTTCTTGTCCTGTGATAAAAAGCCTTCTCTTTCGACTGCCAAACCTTTCAGGGGAGCATTTTCAATTGTTTGGCACCATTTTTGAGTGAATTACCGAAAGTCAGATTTTTGATGAAATTGTGACCCCGGGGCTTGGGGATTTTTTCAAAAAACCCTTTTTCTGCCGGTTAAGTTGTCGAGGGCTGATTTCTTGTCCTGTGATAAAAAGCCTTCTGTTTCGATCGACAAACCTCTCAGGGGTTGATTTGCCACCGTTTGGCACCATTTTTGAGTGAAATGGAGAACGTCAGATTTTTGATGAAATTGTGACCCCGGGGCTTGGGGATTTTTTCAAAAAATCTTTTTCTGCCGGTTAAGTTGTCGAGGGCTGATTTCTTGTGCTGTGATAAAACGCCTTCTGTTTTGACCACTAAACCTCTCAGGAGAGCATTTGCAAGCGTTTGGCACCATTTTTGAGTGAATTGGAGAACGTCAGATTTTTGATGAAATTGTGACCCCGGGGCTTAGGGATTTTTTCAAAAAAATCCTTTTCTGCCGGTTAAGTTGTCGAGGGCTGATTTCTTGCCCTGTGATAAAAAACCTTCTCTTTCCACCACCAAACCTCTCAGGCGAGCATTTGTAAGCGTTTGGCACCATTTTTGAGTGAATTGGAGAACGTCAGATTTTTGATGAAATTGTGACCCCGGGGCTTGGGGATTTTTTCAAAAAAATCTTTTTCTGCCGGTTAAGTTGTCGAGGGCTGTTTTCTTGTCCTGTAATAAAAAGCCTTCTGTTTCGACCGCCAAACCTTTCAGGGCAGCATTTTCAATTGTTTGGCACCATTTTTGAGTGAATTACCGAAAGTCAGATTTTTGATGAAATTGTGACCCCAGGGCTCTGGGATTTTTTCAAAAAAACCTTTTTCTTCCCGTTAAGTTGTCGAGGGCTGATTTCTTGTCCTGTGATAAAAAGCCTTCTGTTTCGATCGCCAAACCTCTCAGGGGTTGATTTGCCACCATTTGGCACCATTTTTGAGTGAATTGGAGAACGTCAGATTTTTGATGAAATTGTGACCCCGGGGCTTAGGGATTTTTTCAAAAAAATCTTTTTCTGCCGGTTAAGTTGTCGAGGGCTGATTTCTTTTCCTGTCATAAAAAACCTTCTGTTTCCACCACCAAACCTCTCAGGAGAGCATTTCCATCCGTTTGGCACCATTTTAGAGTGAATTGGAGAACGTCAGATTTTTGATGAAATTGCTTGGGGATTTTTTCAAAAAAATCTTTTTCTGCCGGTTAAGTTGTCGAGGGCTGATTTCTTGTCGTGTGATAAAAAGCCTTCTCTTTCGACTGCCAAACCTTTCAGGGGAGCATTTTCAATTGTTTGGCACCATATTTGAGTGAATTACGGAAAGTCAGATTTTTGATGAAATTGTGACCCCGGGGCTTGGGGATTTTTTCAAAAAACCCTTTTTCTGCCGGTTAAGTTGTCGAGGGCTGATTTCTTGTCTTGTTATAAAAAACTGTCTCTTTCCACCAGCAAACTTCTCAGGCGAGCATTTTCAAGCGTTTGGCACCATTTTTGAGTGAATTGGAGAACGTCAGATTTTTGATGAAATTGTGACCCCGGGGCTTGGGGATTTTTTCAAAAAATCTTTTTCTGCCGGTTAAGTTGTCAAGGGCTGATTTCTTGTCCTGTGATAAAACGCCTTCTGTTTCGACCGCCAAACCTTTCAGGGGAGCATTTTCAATTGTTTGGCACCATTTTTGAGTGAATTACCGAAAGTCAGATTTTTGATGAAATTGTGACCCCGGGGCTTAGGGATTTTTTCAAAAAAGCCTTTTTCTGCCGGTTAAGTTGTCGAGGGCTGATTTCTTGTCCTGTGATAAAAAGCCTTCTGTTTCGATTGCCAAACCTCTCAGGGGTTGATTTGCCACCGTTTGGCACCATTTTTGAGTGAATTGGAGAACGTCAGATTTTTGATGAAATTGTGACCCCGGGGCTTGGGGATTTTTTCAAAAAAATCTTTTTCTGCCGGTTAAGTTGTCGAGGGCTGATTTCTTGTGCTGTGATAAAACGCCTTCTGTTTTGACCACCAAACCTCTCAGGAGAGCATTTGCAAGCGTTTGGCACCATTTTTGAGTGAATTGGAGAACGTCAGATTTTTGATGAAATTGTGACCCCGGGGCTTAGGGATTTTTTCAAAAAAATCCTTTTCTGCCGGTTAAGTTGTCGAGGGCTGATTTCTTGTGCTGTGATAAAAAGCCTTCTGTTTCGACCGCCAAACCTTTCAGGGGAGCATTTTCAATTGTTTGGCACCATTTTTGAGTGAATTCCCGAAAGTCAGATTTTTGATGAAATTGTGACCCCGGGGCTTACGGATTTTTTTTTTTTAAAAAAAACTTTTTCTGCCGGTTAAGTTGTCGAGGGCTGAGTTCTTGTCCTGTGATAAAAAGCCTTCTGTTTCAATCGCCAAATCTCTCAGGGGAACATTTTCAACCGTTTTGAACCATTTTTGAGTGAATAGGAGAACGTCAGATTTTTAAGGAAATTGTGGCCCCTGGGCTTAGGGATTTTTTCAAAAAAATCTTTTTCTGCCGGTTATGATGTCGAGGTCTGATTTCTTTTCCTGTGATAAAAAACCTTCTGTTTCCACCACCAAACCTCTCAGGAGAGCATTTCCAACCGTTTGGCACCATTTTAGAGTGAATTGGAGAACGTCAGATTTTTGATGAAATTGTGACCCCGGGGCTTGGGGAATTTTTCAAAAAATCTTTTTCTGCCGGTTAAGTTGTCAAGGGCTGATTTCTTGTCCTGTGATAAAAGCCTTCTGTTTCGATCGCCAAACCTCTCAGGGGAGCATTTCCAACCGTTTGGCACCATTTTTGAGTGAATTGGAGAACGTCAGATTTTTGATGAAATTGTGACCCCGGGGCTTGGGGATTTTTTCAAAAAAATCTTTTTCTGCCGGTTAAGTTGTCGAGGGCTGATTTCTTGTCCTGTGATAAAAAGCCTTCTCTTTCGACTGCCAAACCTTTCAGGGGAGCATTTTCAATTGTTTGGCACCATTTTTGAGTGAATTACCGAAAGTCAGATTTTTGATGAAATTGTGACCCCGGGGCTTGGGGATTTTTTCAAAAAACCCTTTTTCTGCCGGTTAAGTTGTCGAGGGCTGATTTCTTGTCCTGTGATAAAAAGCCTTCTGTTTCGGTCGACAAACCTCTCAGGGGTTGATTTGCCACCGTTTGGCACCATTTTTGAGTGAAATGGAGAACGTCAGATTTTTGATGAAATTGTGACCCCGGGGCTTGGGGATTTTTTCAAAAAATCTTTTTCTGCCGGTTAAGTTGTCGAGGGCTGATTTCTTGTGCTGTGATAAAACGCCTTCTGTTTTGACCACCAAACCTCTCAGGAGAGCATTTGCAAGCGTTTGGCACCATTTTTGAGTGAATTGGAGAACGTCAGATTTTTGATGAAATTGTGACCCCGGGGCTTAGGGATTTTTTCAAAAAAATCCTTTTCTGCCGGTTAAGTTGTCGAGGGCTGATTTCTTGCCCTGTGATAAAAAACCTTCTCTTTCCACCACCAAACCTCTCAGGCGAGCATTTGTAAGCGTTTGGCACCATTTTTGAGTGAATTGGAGAACGTCAGATTTTTGATGAAATTGTGACCCCGGGGCTTGGGGATTTTTTCAAAAAAATCTTTTTCTGCCGGTTAAGTTGTCGAGGGCTGATTTCTTGTCCTGTAATAAAAAGCCTTCTGTTTCGACCGCCAAACCTTTCAGGGCAGCATTTTCAATTGTTTGGCACCATTTTTGAGTGAATTACCGAAAGTCAGATTTTTGATGAAATTGTGACCCCAGGGCTCTGGGATTTTTTCAAAAAAACCTTTTTCTTCCCGTTAAGTTGTCGAGGGCTGATTTCTTGTCCTGTGATAAAAAGCCTTCTGTTTCGATCGCCAAACCTCTCAGGGGTTGATTTGCCACCATTTGGCACCATTTTTGAGTGAATTGGAGAACGTCAGATTTTTGATGAAATTGTGACCCCGGGGCTTAGGGATTTTTTCAAAAAAATCTTTTTCTGCCGGTTAAGTTGTCGAGGGCTGATTTCTTTTCCTGTCATAAAAAACCTTCTGTTTCCACCACCAAACCTCTCAGGAGAGCATTTCCATCCGTTTGGCACCATTTTAGAGTGAATTGGAGAACGTCAGATTTTTGATGAAATTGCTTGGCGATTTTTTCAAAAAAATCTTTTTCTGCCGGTTAAGTTGTCGAGGGCTGATTTCTTGTCGTGTGATAAAAAGCCTTCTCTTTCGACTGCCAAACCTTTCAGGGGAGCATTTTCAATTGTTTGGCACCATATTTGAGTGAATTACCGAAAGTCAGATTTTTGATGAAATTGTGACCCCGGGGCTTGGGGATTTTTTCAAAAAACCCTTTTTCTGCCGGTTTAGTTGTCGAGGGCTGATTTCTTGTCTTGTTATAAAAAACTGTCTCTTTCCACCAGCAAACTTCTCAGGCGAGCATTTGCAAGCGTTTGGCACCATTTTTGAGTGAAATGGAGAACGTCAGATTTTTGATGAAATTGTGACCTCGGGGCTTGGGGATTTTTTCAAAAAAATCTTTTTCTGCCGGTTAAGTTGTCGAGGGCTGATTTCTTTTCCTGTGATAAAAAGCCTTCTGTTTTGACCACCAAACCTCTCAGGCGAGCATTTGCAAGCGTTTGGCACCATTTTTGAGTGAATTGGAGAACGTAAGATTTTTGATGAAATTGTGACCCCGGGGCTTGGGGATTTTTTCAAAAAATCTTTTTCTGCCGGTTAAGTTGTCAAGGGCTGATTTCTTGTCCTGTGATAAAACGCCTTCTGTTTCGACCGCCAAACCTTTCAGGGGAGCATTTTCAATTGTTTGGCACCATTTTTGAGTGAATTACCGAAAGTCAGATTTTTGATGAAATTGTGACCCCGGGGCTTAGGGATTTTTTCAAAAAAGCCTTTTTCTGCCGGTTAAGTTGTCGAGGGCTGATTTCTTGTCCTGTGATAAAAAGCCTTCTGTTTCGATTGCCAAACCTCTCAGGGGTTGATTTGCAACCGTTTGGCACCATTTTTGAGTGAATTGGAGAACGTCAGATTTTTGATGAAATTGTGACCCCGGGGCTTGGGGATTTTTTCAAAAAATCTTTTTCTGCCGGTTAAGTTGTCAAGGGCTGATTTCTTGTCCTGTGATAAAACGCCTTCTGTTTCGACCGCCAAACCTTTCAGGGGAGCATTTTCAATTGTTTGGCACCATTTTTGAGTGAATTACCGAAAGTCAGATTTTTGATGAAATTGTGACCCCGGGGCTTAGGGATTTTTTCAAAAAAGCCTTTTTCTGCCGGTTAAGTTGTCGAGGGCTGATTTCTTGTCCTGTGATAAAAAGCCTTCTGTTTCGATTGCCAAACCTCTCAGGGGTTGATTTGCAACCGTTTGGCACCATTTTTGAGTGAATTGGAGAACGTCAGATTTTTGATGAAATTGTGACCCCTGGGCTTGGGGATTTTTTCAAAAAAATCTTTTTCTGCCAGTTAAGTTGTCGAGGGCTGATTTCTTGTGCTGTGATAAAAAGTCTTCTGTTTCGACCGCCAAACCTTTCAGGGGAGCATTTTCAATTGTTTGGCACCATTTTTGAGTGAATTACCGAAAGTCAGATTTTTGATGAAATTGTGACCCCGGGGCTTAGGGATTTTTTCAAAAAAACCTTTTTCTGCCGGTTAAGTTGTCGAGGGCTGATTTCATGTCGTGTGATAAAAAGCCTTCTGTTTCGATCGCCAAACCTCTCAGGGGTTGATTTGCCACCGTTTGGCACCATTTTTGAGTGAAATGGAGAACGTCAGATTTTTGATGAAATTGTGACCCCGGGGCTTGGGGATTTTTTCAAAAAATCTTTTTCTGCCGGTTAAGTTGTCGAGGGCTGATTTCTTGTGCTGTGATAAAACGCCTTCCGTTTTGACCACCAAACCTCTCAGGAGAGCATTTGCAAGCGTTTGGCACCATTTTTGAGTGAATTGGAGAACGTCAGATTTTTGATGAAATTGTGACCCCGGGGCTTAGGGATTTTTTCAAAAAAATCCTTTTCTGCCGGTTAAGTTGTCGAGGGCTGATTTCTTGTGCTGTGATAAAAAGCCTTCTGTTTCGACCGCCAAACCTTTCAGGGGAGCATTTTCAATTGTTTGGCACCATTTTTGAGTGAATTACCGAAAGTCAGATTTTTGATGAAATTGTGACCCCGGGGCTTACGGATTTTTTTTTTTAAAAAAAAACTTTTTCTGCCGGTTAAGTTGTCGAGGGCTGAGTTCTTGTCCTGTGATAAAAAGCCTTCTGTTTCAATCGCCAAATCTCTCAGGGGAACATTTTCAACCGTTTTGAACCATTTTTGAGTGAATAGGAGAACGTCAGATTTTTAAGGAAATTGTGGCCCCTGGGCTTAGGGATTTTTTCAAAAAAATCTTTTTCTGCCGGTTATGATGTCGAGGTCTGATTTCTTTTCCTGTGATAAAAAACCTTCTGTTTCCACCACCAAACCTCTCAGGAGAGCATTTCCAACCGTTTGGCACCATTTTAGAGTGAATTGGAGAACGTCAGATTTTTGATGAAATTGTGACCCCGGGGCTTGGGGAATTTTTCAAAAAATCTTTTTCTGCCGGTTAAGTTGTCAAGGGCTGATTTCTTGTCCTGTGATAAAAGCCTTCTGTTTCGATCGCCAAACCTCTCAGGGGAGCATTTCCAACCGTTTGGCACCATTTTTGAGTGAATTGGAGAACGTCAGATTTTTGATGAAATTGTGACCCCGGGGCTTGGGGATTTTTTCAAAAAAATCTTTTTCTGCCGGTTAAGTTGTCGAGGGCTGATTTCTTGTCCTGTGATAAAAAGCCTTCTCTTTCGACTGCCAAACCTTTCAGGGGAGCATTTTCAATTGTTTGGCACCATTTTTGAGTGAATTACCGAAAGTCAGATTTTTGATGAAATTGTGACCCCGGGGCTTGGGGATTTTTTCAAAAAACCCTTTTTCTGCCGGTTAAGTTGTCGAGGGCTGATTTCTTGTCCTGTGATAAAAAGCCTTCTGTTTCGATCGACAAACCTCTCAGGGGTTGATTTGCCACCGTTTGGCACCATTTTTGAGTGAAATGGAGAACGTCAGATTTTTGATGAAATTGTGACCCCGGGGCTTGGGGATTTTTTCAAAAAATCTTTTTCTGCCGGTTAAGTTGTCGAGGGCTGATTTCTTGTGCTGTGATAAAACGCCTTCTGTTTTGACCACCAAACCTCTCAGGAGAGCATTTGCAAGCGTTTGGCACCATTTTTGAGTGAATTGGAGAACGTCAGATTTTTGATGAAATTGTGACCCCGGGGCTTAGGGATTTTTTCAAAAAAATCCTTTTCTGCCGGTTAAGTTGTCGAGGGCTGATTTCTTGCCCTGTGATAAAAAACCTTCTCTTTCCACCACCAAACCTCTCAGGCGAGCATTTGTAAGCGTTTGGCACCATTTTTGAGTGAATTGGAGAACGTCAGATTTTTGATGAAATTGTGACCCCGGGGCTTGGGGATTTTTTCAAAAAAATCTTTTTCTGCCGGTTAAGTTGTCGAGGGCTGATTTCTTGTCCTGTAATAAAAAGCCTTCTGTTTCGACCGCCAAACCTTTCAGGGCAGCATTTTCAATTGTTTGGCACCATTTTTGAGTGAATTACCGAAAGTCAGATTTTTGATGAAATTGTGACCCCAGGGCTCTGGGATTTTTTCAAAAAAACCTTTTTCTTCCCGTTAAGTTGTCGAGGGCTGATTTCTTGTCCTGTGATAAAAAGCCTTCTGTTTCGATCGCCAAACCTCTCAGGGGTTGATTTGCCACCATTTGGCACCATTTTTGAGTGAATTGGAGAACGTCAGATTTTTGATGAAATTGTGACCCCGGGGCTTAGGGATTTTTTCAAAAAAATCTTTTTCTGCCGGTTAAGTTGTCGAGGGCTGATTTCTTTTCCTGTCATAAAAAACCTTCTGTTTCCACCACCAAACCTCTCAGGAGAGCATTTCCATCCGTTTGGCACCATTTTAGAGTGAATTGGAGAACGTCAGATTTTTGATGAAATTGCTTGGCGATTTTTTCAAAAAAATCTTTTTCTGCCGGTTAAGTTGTCGAGGGCTGATTTCTTGTCGTGTGATAAAAAGCCTTCTCTTTCGACTGCCAAACCTTTCAGGGGAGCATTTTCAATTGTTTGGCACCATATTTGAGTGAATTACCGAAAGTCAGATTTTTGATGAAATTGTGACCCCGGGGCTTGGGGATTTTTTCAAAAAACCCTTTTTCTGCCGGTTTAGTTGTCGAGGGCTGATTTCTTGTCTTGTTATAAAAAACTGTCTCTTTCCACCAGCAAACTTCTCAGGCGAGCATTTGCAAGCGTTTGGCACCATTTTTGAGTGAAATGGAGAACGTCAGATTTTTGATGAAATTGTGACCTCGGGGCTTGGGGATTTTTTCAAAAAAATCTTTTTCTGCCGGTTAAGTTGTCGAGGGCTGATTTCTTTTCCTGTGATAAAAAGCCTTCTGTTTTGACCACCAAACCTCTCAGGCGAGCATTTGCAAGCGTTTGGCACCATTTTTGAGTGAATTGGAGAACGTAAGATTTTTGATGAAATTGTGACCCCGGGGCTTGGGGATTTTTTCAAAAAATCTTTTTCTGCCGGTTAAGTTGTCAAGGGCTGATTTCTTGTCCTGTGATAAAACGCCTTCTGTTTCGACCGCCAAACCTTTCAGGGGAGCATTTTCAATTGTTTGGCACCATTTTTGAGTGAATTACCGAAAGTCAGATTTTTGATGAAATTGTGACCCCGGGGCTTAGGGATTTTTTCAAAAAAGCCTTTTTCTGCCGGTTAAGTTGTCGAGGGCTGATTTCTTGTCCTGTGATAAAAAGCCTTCTGTTTCGATTGCCAAACCTCTCAGGGGTTGATTTGCAACCGTTTGGCACCATTTTTGAGTGAATTGGAGAACGTCAGATTTTTG
>NW_028293396.1:0-100363 GCF_964106645.2 Podarcis pityusensis
AAACCGGTTCAAACCAGCTTTGACCGGTTCAAACTAGATTAAACCGGTTCAAACCGGCCTAAACCAGTTTAAACTGGTCTGAACCGGGTCAAACTGGGTTTGACAGGTTCCAACCGGCTTAGACCAGTTCCAACAGGTCTGGACAGGTTTGAACCGGCTTGAACCAGTGCAAACTGGTCTGGACCGGTTCAAACTGGCTTAAACCGGTTCCAACCGGCCTTGACTGGTTCAAACTGCCCTAAACTGGTTCAAACAGGCCTAAACCAGTTCAAACCGGTCTGAACCAGATCCAACTGGCTTGGACTGGTTCGAACTGGCCTAAACCGGTTCAAACCGGTCTGAACCGGATCCAACCGGCTTGGACCAGTTCAAACTGGCCTAAACCGGTTCAAACTGGCCTTGACTGGCTCAAACTGGCCTAAATCGGTTCAAACTGGCCTAAAACGCTTCAAACCGGCTTTTACCGGTTCAAACTGGCCTAAACCACTTCAAATCGGCTTTGACCGGTCCAAACTGGATTAAACCGGTTCAAACTGGCCTAAACCAGTTTAAACTGGTCTGAACCTGGTCAAACTGGGTTTGACAGGTTCCAACCGGCTTAGACCAGTTCCAACAGGTCTGGAACGGTTCCAACCGGTCTGAACCGGTTCCAACCAGCTTGGACTGGTTCAAACTGGCCAAAACCGGTTCAAACTGGCCTTGACCAGCTCAAACTGGCCAAAACCGGTTCAAACTGGCCTAAACTGGTTCAAACCGGCTTTAACCGGTTGAAACTGGCCTAAACCGGTTCAAACAGCTTTGACCGGTTCAAACTGGATTAAACCGGTTCAAACTGGCCTAAACCGGTTTAAACTGGTCTGAACCGGGTCAAACTGAGTTTGACAGGTTCCAACCGGCTTAGACCAGTTCCAACAGGTCTGGACAGGTTTGAACCGGCTTGAACCAGTGCAAACTGGTCTGGACCGGTTCAAACTGGCTTAAACCGGTTCCAACCGACCTTGACTGGTTCAAACTGGCCTAAACTGGTTCAAACAGGCCTAAACCGTTTCAAACCGGTCTGAACTGGATCCAACCGGCTTGGACTGGTTCGAACTGGCCTAAACCGGTTCAAACCGGTCTGAACCGGTTCCAACCAGCTTGGACTGGTTCAAACTGGCCTAAACTGGTTCAAACTGGCCTAAAACGGTACAAACCGGTCTGAACTGGTTACAACCAGCTTCGACTGGTTCAAACTGGCCTAAACCAGTTCAAACTGGCCTAAGTTCCAACCGGCTTTGACCGGTTCCAACTGGCTTAGACCAGTTTCAAGAGGTCTGGACCGGTTCCAACCGGCTTGGACAAGTGCAA
The DNA here is from genome assembly GCF_964106645.2 of Podarcis pityusensis. Classification (NCBI taxonomy): domain Eukaryota; kingdom Metazoa; phylum Chordata; class Lepidosauria; order Squamata; family Lacertidae; genus Podarcis; species Podarcis pityusensis. The sequence goes on from NW_028293396.1 coordinate 1,348, forward strand.
ACTGGTCTGGACCGGTCCCAACCAGCTTTGACTGGTTCAAACCGGCTTGGACAGGTTCAAACTGGCTTAACCCGGTTCAAACTGGCCTAAACCAGTTCAGACCAGTCTGAACCGGATCCAACCAGCTTGGACCAGATCAAACTGGCCTAAACTGGTTCAAACCGGTCTGAACCGGTTCCTACCGGCCTTGACCGGTTCAAACTGGCCTAAACCGGTTCAAACCGGCTTTGACCGGTTCAAACTGGCTTTGACCAGTTCCAACTGCTTTAGACCAGTTCCAACAGGTCTGGACCGGTGCCAACCGGTCTGCACTGGTTCCAACCAGCTTGGACCGGTTCAAACTGGCCTAAACTGGTTCAAACTGGCCTAAATCGGTTCAAACCGGTCTGAACTGGTTACAACCGGCTTGGAATGGTTCAAACTGGCCTAAACCGGTTCAATCTAGCCTTGACCGGCTGAAACTGGCCTAAACCAGTTCAAACTGGCCTAAACTGGTTCAAACCGGCTTTTACCGGTTCAAACTGGCCTAAACCGCTTCAAACCGGATTTTACCGGTCCAAACTGGATTAAACCGGTTCTAACTGGCCTAAACCAGTTTTTTTTTTTAAAAAAAAAAAGATATTTATTGAGAATTTAAAATTACAAAAAGAGAAAGGGGAAAAAAAGAAAAAGAAAAAAGGTAGACAAAAGGCGAGATTAAACAATATAAATCAATAAAAACAAAAGTAAAAAAAAACCAAAACACACAATACATCAGAATCAAAAAACAAAAATAAACAAAAAATTTAAAAGCAAATCCAATAATCCCCAATCTTTATCTTTCATTAACTTGTTTCATCGACCTCCTCACACCTCCCTTTTTTGTATTCTAGTTATTAATTATCTCAGCAAATCCTTTCCATCTTTCACAATATTCTGTTATTAAATCACCTTAATCTATTTTAACCTTATCTTACCATAAAAAACCCTAAAGCTTAAAACTTAAATCTTATTTATACTTAATTCTTTTTAACAAAACATATTTATACATAATTCTTTTTAACATTTCTACTAAAGCCAAATAGTTTCATTCCAACATTTTTCTAATACTCATTAATTTTACAATGATTTTCTAGATGAATTTTTAAAACTTTCTTCCAATCTTCATCCGTCGTCTCTTCTTCCTGGTCTCGGGTTTTGTCAGTCCTTTCTGTCCCTCCATCTAGTCCATCAACTTGGTGACCTTCTATCCGAGGCTCTTAAGTCTTTTCCATGTCCCTTCTGCAGGTCTTCTTCATGTTTATACCTGCACTTTAGTTTATCTTCTGCTGATCTTATTCTTAATTTCCTTCCTTTCTCTCGGGGAGACTCCAACTTGACAATATCTTTATCCCTTCTCAACAAGTCAGCCCATTCTCCATAGTCAACACTGAAATCCAAAAGATATTTGAAGGCATGTTTCAAAGTCCCTCCAAGGTTAAGGGCCCTCACAACTCCAAACTCCCCCTGGCCCAAAGCCAGATCCGAAAAGTCAAAACACCCCTGCATAGGGGGATCTATCCAACTTTCCATCTCCTGACCAAACAGTACTCCATCTCTCCAAATCTGACTTTCTCCAGATTCAGTCGTCAAAAACAGCAGCTTATGTTCCTGCAAGGCCGCAGCTCTCTCCATTTCTGGTACTTGAGGTTCAGCAACTACCTCCTCCTTTATCTTCTTCACCACTTGCTCTGTCAAAGCACATTTCTGGATTAATTCTGGAGTGGTTTCTATATAAGTATTCACTGTTTGTCCAAAATTTCCAACTGCAACAGTCATCAAATCCATCTTCTCATGTAGCTGTTCCAGTAAAGCACTTGTCTTGCAAAAAGCAAGCACTAAAGCTTCTTCTGGACACATTCTTGTTCAAGGTCGGTATCTAGTTCCCACGATCTTTTATCTCTACAGCTGTAGAATTCCCCAGATCGACTCCAGCAACAGTTTCACAAGCTCCCTCTAGAGGAAACAATTTCTATTTGTATCCATCTTTTTAAAAGCAGATCTAGCAACAAAGTTCCTTTCGTTTTCCAGATATTTTGTTCCTTTCAAGTGCAAAAGGGAACATTGGAATCAATATGTTTCTCTTTTTTAACTATCTGTCAAAAATGTTTTATCCACAGTCAATGAACTTCCCCAAAGTGTCTGTCTCTGACACCCCGCTCCCAGGATCAAGACGGTGGAAATTTATCTTTCTTTACTCTCTCTTCTGCAGGTTTAAACAGTCTAAAAAGATTTTCCCCCTCTTCTCCTGCTTCCAAGGGGGGTTTAGTGGTTTTAGTTGATGGAAATTTAGTCCTTTACAAACGACTTTACAGACTCTAGCTTGCAATGTCTTTGCTTCAATCTATTTACAAAAGCGGAAGGCGGACTTCCTGTTTAGACCTTCCCGCTTCGGTGCCAAATTAAAAAGTTTCTTAATCCAATTTTCCGTTCTACTCACGGGCAGTTGTTTAAAAACCAGTTGTCCACAGGAAAAAGTCAGCGCTCTCCGGCAACAGCAATGCGGCTTCACTCCATGAAAAGAGCAGTCGATTCGAAGCACCGCGCCATTCACCCCACGTCGCTCCGGATCCCCGAAACTGGGTTTCCCTGCGAGTAGGGGAGGCGCGAAAGGTGCCAGCCGAATCCCACGTCCACAGGCTTCTCCCACCTGTGGTTTTTAGTGGGTCTCCGCCTCGCTGTGGCAGTCCAGACCCTAGTTCTCACGAAGCGGATTCCTCCTAGTCAGAGGAAATCCGCCATTGCCAGAGGCACTAACCTGGAAGTGGCCTAAACCACTTTAAACCGGTCTGAAATGGATCAAACTGGGTTTGACAGGTTCCAACCGGCTTAGACCACTTCTAACAGGTCTTGACAGGTTCGAACCGGCTTGAACCAGTCAAAACTGGTCTGGACTGGTTTAAACTGGCCTAAACCGGTTGAAACCGGTTTTGACCAGTTCAAACTGGCTTTGACCAGTTCCAACTGGTTTAGACCAGTTCCAACAGGTCTGGACCGGTTCCAACCGGTCTGCACCGGTTCAGACTGGCCTAAACTGGTTCAAACTAGCCTAAACTATTTCAAACTGGCCTAAACTGGTTCAAACCAGTCTGAACTGGTTCCAACCGGCTTTGAGTGGTTCAAACTGGCCTAAACCGATTCAAACCGGTCTGAACTGGTTTCAACTGGCTTGGACCGGTTTAAACTGGCCTAAACTGGTTCAAACCGGTCTGAACTGGTTTCAGCCAGCTAGGAGCGATTCAAACTGTCCTAAAAAACTTCAAACTAGCCTAAACTGGTTGAAACCGGTCTGAACCGGTTCCAACCAGCTTGGAGCGGTTCAAACCGGCTTGGACCACTTCAAGCTGGCTTAAACCGGTTCAAAGTGGCCTAAACCGGTTTAAACCGGTCTGAACTGGTTCCAACTGGCTTTGAGTGGTTCAAACTGTCCTGAACCGGTTCAAACCGGTCTGAACGGATCCAATCGGCTTGGACCGCTTCAAACTGGCCTAAACCGGTTCTAACTGGCCTAAACCGGTTCAAACCGGTCTGAACCGGTTCAAACCGTCCTAAAACGGTTCAAACTGGCTTAAACCGGTTTAAATAGGCTTAAACCGGTTTAAACTGGCCCAAACCGGTTCAAACTGGTCTGAACTGGTTCCAACCGGGTTCGACCGATTTAAACTGGCCTAAACCGGTTCAAACCGGTCTAATCTGGTTTCCACCGGCTAGGACCGATTCAAACTTTACTAAACCGCTTCAAACTAGCCTGAACCGGTTCAAACTGGTCTGAACCAGCTCCAACCGACTTGGACCGGTTCAAACCGGCTTGGACTGGTTCAAACTGGGTAGGGATTTTTTCAAAAAAAAGATTTTTGCAAGTTCAGTCCTTTCAGGGGAGCATTTGCAACAGCTGGGCACCATTTTTGAGTGAATTGCAGAACGTCAGATTTTTGCTGAAATTGTGACCGCGTGGCTTAGGGATTTTTTCCAAAAAAAGTTTTTCCGCAAGTTCAGTCGTCGAGGGCTTATTCTTTTTCCGATGATAAAAACAAATCTGTTTCCACCGAAAAAACCTGTCAGGGGAGCATTTGCAACAGTTTGGCACCATTTTTGAGTGATTTGCAGCACGTCAGATTTTTGCTGAAATTGTGACCCTGGGGCTTTGGGGGTTTTTTTTAAAAAAGCTTTTTCTGCAGGTTAAGTTGTGGAGTGCTGATTTATTGTCCTGTGATAAAATGCCTTCTGTTTCGACCACCAAACTTTTCAGGGGAGCATTTGCAACAGCTCGGCACCATTTTTTAGTGAATTGCAGAACGTCAGATTTTTGCTGAAATTGTGACCGCGCTGCTTAGGGATTTTGACAAAAAAAAGTTTTTCCGCAAGTTCAGTTCTTGAGGGCTAATTCCTTTTCCGATGATATAAAACACATCTTTTTCCACCGAAAAACCTTTCAGGGGAGCATTTGCAACAGTTTGGCACCATTTTTGAGTGATTTGCAGTACGTCAGATTTTTGCCGAAATTGTGGCTTAGGGATTTTTTTAAAAAAACTTTTTCTGCAGGTTAAGTTGTGGAGGGCTGATTTCTTGTCCGGTGATAAAAAGCCTTCTGTTTCGACGGCCAAACCTTTCAGGGGAGCATTTGCAACTGTTGGGCACTAATTTTCAGTGAATTGCAGAACGTCACATTTTTGCTGAAATTGTGACCGCGCGGCTTAGGGATTTTTTCAAAAAAAAAGCATTCCCGAAAGTTCAGTTCTTGAGGGCTAATTCTTTTTCCGATGATAAAAACACATCTGTTTCGACCAAAAAACCTCTCAGGGGAGCATTTGCAACAGTTTGGCACCATTTTTGAGTGATTTGCAGTACGTCAGATTTTTGCTGAAATTGTGACCCTGGGCCTTTGGGATTTTCTTTAAAAAAACTTTTTCTGCAGGTTAAGTTGTGGAGGGCAGATTTCTTGTCCTCTGATAAAAAGCCATCTGTTTTGACCACCAAACTTTTCAGGGGAGCATTTGCAACTGCTGGGCACCATTTTTGAGTGAATTGCAGAACGTCAGATTTTTGGCTGAAATTGTGACCGCACGCCTTAGGGATTTAAAAAAAAAAAAAAAATTCTGCAGGTTCAGCCGTTGAGGGCTAATTCTTTTCCCCATGATAAAAAGCCTTCTGTTTCGACCCCCGAACCTTTCAGGGGAGCATTTGCAACAGCTGGGCACCATTTTTTAGTGAATTGCAGAACGTCAGATTTTTGCTAAAATTGTGGCTTAGGGATTTTTTAAAAAAAAACTTTTTCTGAAGGTTAAGTTGTTGAGGGCTGATTTCTTGTCCTGTGATAAAAAGCCTTCTGTTTCTATCGCCAAACCTCTCACTGGAGCATTTGCAACAGTTTGGCCCCAATTTTAAGTGAATTGCCGAAAGTCAGATTTTTGATGAAATTGTGACCCCTGGCCTTAGGGATTTTTTCAAAAAAATATTTTTCTGCCGGTTAAGTTGTCGAGGGCTGATTTCTTTACTTGTGATAAAGGCTTCTGTTTCGACCGCCAAATTGTGGCTTGGGGATTTTTTCAAAAAAATCTTTTTCTGCCCGGTTAAGTTGTCGAGGGCTGATTTCTTTTCCTGTGATAAAAAACCTTCTGTTTCTACCGCCAAACCTTTCAGGGGAGCATTTGCAAACTTTTCGACCCATTTTTGAGTGAATTGCCAAAAGTCAGATTTTTGATGAAATTGTGACCCCGGGGCTTAGGGATTTCTTCAAAAAAATATTTTGCTCCCAGTTAAGGTGTCGAGGGCTAATTTCTTGTCCTGTGATAAAAAGCCTTCTGTTTCGACCGCCAAACCGCTCATGGGAGCATTTGCAACCGTTTGGCCCCATTTTTCAGTGAATTGCCGAAAGTCAGATTTTTGATGAAATTGTGACCCCGGGGCTTAGGGATTTTTTCAAAAAAATCTTTTTCTGCCGGTTAAGTTGTCGAGGGCTGATTTCTTTTCCTGTGATAAAAAGCCTTCTGATTCGACCACCACACCTCTCACGGGAGCATTTGCAACCGTTTGGCCCCAATTTTGAGTGAATTGCCGAAAGTCAGATTTTTGATGAAATTGTGACGCCGGTGCTTAGGGATTTTTTTCCAAAAAATCTTTTTCTGCCGGTTAAGTTGTCGAGGGCTGATTTCTTTTCGTGTGATAAAAAGCCTTCTGTTTTCACCGCCAAACCTCTCACGGGAGCATTTGCAACTCTTTGCCCCATTTTTGAGTGAATTGCCGAAAGTCAGATTTTTGATGAAATTGTGACCCCGGGGCTTAGGGATTTCTTCAAAAAAATCTTTTTCTGCTGGTTAAGTTGTTGAGGGCTGATTTCCTGTCCTGTGATAAAAAGCCTTCTGTTTCGACCGCCAAACCTTTCAGGGGAGCATTTGCAACTCTTTGCCCCATTTTTGAGTGAATTGCCGAAAGTCAGATTTTTGATGAAATTGTGACCCCGGGGCTTAGGGATTTCTTCAAAAAAATATTTTTCTTCCGGTTAAGTTGTCGAGGGCTGATTTCTTTTCATGTGATAAAAAGCCTTCTGATTCAACCACCAAACCTCTCACGGGAGCATTTGCAACCGTTTGGCCCCAAATTTGAGTGAATTGCCGAAAGTCAGATTTTTGATGAAATTGTGACCCCGGGGCTTAGGGATTTTTTCAAAAAAATCTTTTTCTGCTGGTTAAGTTGTCGAGGGCTGATTTCCTGTCCTGTGATAAAAAGCCTTCTCTTTATACCGCCAAACCTCTCATTGGAGCATTTGCAACCGTTTCGCCCCATTTATGAGTGAATTGCCGAAATGCAAATTTTTTATGACATTGTGACCTCTGGGGTTTGGGATTTTTTCAAAAAAATCTTTTTCTGCGGGTTAAGTTGTCGTGGGCTGATTTCTTGTCCTGTGATAAAAAGCTTTCTGTTTCGACCGCCAAACCGGTCACGGGAGCATTTGCAACGGTTTGGCCCCTATTTCGAGTGAATTGCAGAAAGTTAGATTTTTTATCAAATTGTGACCCCGGGGCTTAGGAATTTTTAAAAAAAAAAAAAATTCAGCCGGTTAAGTTGTCGAAGGCTGATTTCTTTTCCTGTTATAAAAAGCCTTCTGTTTCGACCGCCAAACCTTCCAGGGGAGCACTTTCAACCGTTTGGCTCCAATTTTGAGTGAATTGCCGAAAGTCAGATTTTTGATTAAATTGTGACCCCGGGGCTTAGGGATTTTTTCAAAAAAATCTTTTTCTGCCGGTGAAGTTGTCGAGGGCTGATTTCTTTTCCTGTGATAAAAAGCCTTCTGTTTCGACCGCCAAACCTCTCACGGGAGCATTTGCAACCGTTTGGCACCATTTTCGAATCAATTGCCGAAAGTCAGATTTTTTATCAAATTGTGACCCCGGGGCTTAGGGATTTTTTCAAAAAAATCTTTTTCTGCCTGTTAAGTTGTCGAAGGCTGATTTCTTGTCCTGTGATAAAAAGGCTACTGTTTCTACCGCCAAACCTCTCAGGGGAGCATTTGCAACCGTTTGGCACCATTTTCGAATGAATTGCCGAAAGTCGGATTTTTGATGAAATTGTGACCCCGGGGCTTAGGGATTTTTTTTTTTAAAAAAATTTCAGCCGGTTAAGTTGTCGAAGGCTGATTTCTTTTCCTGTTATAAAAAGCCATCTGTTTCGACCGCCAAACCTTCCAGGGGAGAACTTTCAACCGTTTTGCTCCAATTTTGAGTAAATTGCCGAAAGTCAGATTTTTTATGAAATTTTGACCCGGCGGCTTAGGGATTTTTTCAAGAATATCTTTTTCTCCCAGTTAAATTGTCGATTGCTGATTTCCTGTCCTGTGATAAAAAGCCTTCTGTTTCGACCGCCAAACCACTCACGGGAGCATTTGCAACGGTTTGGCCCCTATTTTGAGTGAATAGCCGAAAGTCAGATTTTTGATGAAATTGTGACCCCGGGGCTTAGGGATTTTTTCAAAAAAATCTTTTTCCTCCGCTTAAGTTGTCGAGGGCTGATTTCTTTTCCTGTGATAAAAAGCCTTCTGTTTCGACCGCCAAACCTCTCACGGGAGCATTTGCAACCGTTTGGCCCCAATTTTGATTGAATTGCCGAAAGTCAGATTTTTGATGAAATTGTGACCCCGGGGCTTAGGGATTTTTTCAAAAAAATCTTTTTCTGCCGGTGAAGTTGTCGAGGGCAGATTTCTTTTCCTGTGAGAAAAAGCCTTCTGTATCACTCGCCAAACCTCTCAGGGGAGCATTTGCAACCGTTCGGCACCATTTTTGAATGAGTTGCTGAAAGTCCGATTTTTGATGAAATTGTGACCCCGGGGCTTAGGGATTTTTTCAAAAAAATCTTTTTCTGCCGGTGAAGTTGTCGAGGGCAGATTTCTTTTCCTGTGAGAAAAAGCCTTCTGTATCACTCGCCAAACCTCTCAGGGGAGCATTTGCAACCGTTCGGCACCATTTTTGAATGAGTTGCTGAAAGTCCGATTTTTGATGAAATTGTGACCCCGGGGCTTAGGGATTTTTTCAAAAAAATCTTTTTCTGCCGGTGAAGTTGTCGAGGGCAGATTTCTTTTCCTGTGAGAAAAAGCCTTCTGTATCACTCGCCAAACCTCTCAGGGGAGCATTTGCAACCGTTCGGCACCATTTTTGAATGAGTTGCTGAAAGTCAGATTTTTGATGAAATTGTGACCCCGGGGCTTAGGGATTTTTTCAAAAAAATATTTTTCTCCCAGTTCAATTGTCGAGGGCTGATTTCCTGTCCTGTGATAAAAAGCCTGCTGTTTCGACCGCCAAACCACTCACGGGAGCATTTGCAACGGTTTGGCCCGTATTTTGAGTGAATAGCCGAAAGTCAGATTTTTGATGAAATTGTGACCCCGGGGCTTAGGGATTTTTTCAAAAAAATCTTTTTCCTCCGATTAAGTTGTCGAGGGCTGATTTCTTGTGCTGTGATAAAAATCCTTCTGTTTCTACCGCCAAACCTCGCACGGGAGCATTTGCAACCATTTGTCCCCAATTTTGATTGAATTGCCGAAAGTCAGATTTTTGATGAAATTGTGACCCCGGGGCTTAGGGATTTTTTCAAAAAAATCTTTTTCTGCCGGAGAAGTTGTCGAGGGCTGATTTCTTGTGCTGTGATAAAAAGCCTACTGTTTCTACCGCCAAAGCTCTCAGGAGAGCATTTGCAAGCGTTTGGCACCATTTTCGAATGAATTGCCGAAAGTTAGATTTTTTATCAAATTGTGACCCCGGGGCTTAGGGATTTCTTTAAAAAAAAAAATTTCAGCCGGTTAAGTTGTCGAAGGCTGATTTCTTTTCCTGTTATAAAAAGCCATCTGTTTCGACCGCCAAACCTTCCAGGGGAGAACTTTCAACCGTTTTGCTCCAATTTTGAGTAAATTGCCGAAAGTCAGATTTTTTATGAAATTTTGACCCGGCGGCTTAGGGATTTTTTCAAGAATATCTTTTTCTCCCAGTTAAATTGTCGATTGCTGATTTCCTGTCCTGTGATAAAAAGCCTTCTGTTTCGACCGCCAAACCACTCACGGGTTCATTTGCAACGGTTTGGCCCCTATTTTGAGTGAATAGCCGAAAATCAGATTTTTGGTGAAATTGTGACCCCGGGGCTTAGGGATTTTTTCAAAAAAATCTTTTTCCTCCGCTTAAGTTGTCGAGGGCTGATTTCTTTTCCTGTGATAAAAAGCCTTCTGTTTCGACTGCCAAACCTCTCACGGGAGCATTTGCAACCGTTTTGCTCCAATTTTGAGTAAATTGCCGAAAGTCAGATTTTTGATGAAATTTTGACCCGGCGGCTTAGGGATTTTTTCAAGAATATCTTTTTCTCCCAGTTAAATTGTCGATTGCTGATTTCCTGTCCTGTGATATAGAGCCTTCTGTTTCGACCGCCAAACCACTCACGGGAGCATTTGCAACCGTTTGGCCCGTATTTGAGTGAATAGCCGAAAGTCAGATTTTTGATGAAATTGTCACCCCGGGGCTTAGGGATTTTTTCAAAAAAATGTTTTTCTTCCCGTTAAGTTGTCGAGGGCTGATTTCTTGTGCTGTGATAAAAAGGCTACTGTTTCTACCGCCAAACCTCTCAGGGGAGCATTTGCAACCGTTTGGCACCATTTTCGAATGAATTGCCGAAAGTCAGATTTTTTATCAAATTGTGACCCCGGGGCTTAGGGATTTTTCCCCCCAAAGAAATTTCAGCCGGTTAAGTTGTCGAAGGCTGATTTCTTTTCCTGTTATAAAAAGCCTTCTCTTTCGACCGCCAAACCTTTCAGGGGAGCACTTTCAACCGTTTGGCTCCAATTTTGATTGAATTGCCGAAAGTCAGATTTTTTATTAAATTGTGACCCCGGGGCTTAGGGATTTTTTCAAAACAATCTTTTTCTGCCGGTGAAGTTGTCGAGGGCTGGTTTCTTTTCCTGTGATAAAAAGCCTTCTGTTTCGACCGCCAAACCTCTCACGGGAGCATTTGCAACCGTTTGGCACCATTTTCGAATGAATTGCCGAAAGTCAGATTTTTTTTCAAATTTGACCCCGGGGCTTAGGGATTTTTTCAAAAAAAAAAATTTCTGCCGGTTAAGTTGTCGAAGGCTGATTTCTTGTCCTGTGATAAAAATCCTTCTGTTTCTACCGCCAAACCTCGCACGGGAGCATTTGCAACCGTTTGTCCCCAATTTTGAGTGAATTGCCGAAAGTCAGATTTTTGATGAAATTGTGACCCCAGGGCTTAGGGAATTTTTCAAAAAAATCTTTTTCTGCCAGTGAAGTTGTCGAGGGCTGATTTCTTTTCCTGTGATAAAAAGCTTTCTGTTTCGACCGCCAAACCTCTCACGGGAGCATTTGCAACCGTTTGGCACCATTTTCGAATGAATTGCCGAAAGTCAGATTTTTTTTCAAATTTGACCCCGGGGCTCAGGGATTTTTTCAAAAAAAAAAATTTCTGCCGGTTAAGTTGTCGAAGGCTGATTTCTTGTCCTGTGATAAAAATCCTTCTGTTTCTACCGCCAAACCTCGCACGGGAGCATTTGCAACCGTTTGTCCCCAATTTTGAGTGAATTGCCGAAAGTCAGATTTTTGATGAAATTGTGACCCCAGGGCTTAGGGAATTTTTCAAAAAAATCTTTTTCTGCCAGTGAAGTTGTCGAGGGCTGATTTCTTTTCCTGTGATAAAAAGCCTTCTGTTTCGACCGCCAAACCTCTCACGGGAGCATTTGCAACCGTTTGGCACCATTTTCGAATGAATTGCCGAATGTCAGATTTTTTTCAAATTTGACCCCGGGGCTTAGGGATTTTTTCAAAAAAAAAAAATTCTGCCAGTTAAGTTGTCGAAGGCTGATTTCTTGTCCTGTGATAAAAATCCTTCTGTTTCTACCGCCAAACTTCGCACGGGAGCATTTGCAACCGTTTGTCCCCAATTTGGAGTGAATTGCCGAAAGTCAGATTTTTGATGAAATTGTGACCCCAGGGCTTAGGGAATTTTTCAAAAAAATCTTTTTCTGCCAGTGAAGTTGTCGAGGGCTGATTTCTTTTCCTGTGAGAAAAAGCCTTCTGTATCAATCGCCAAACCTCTCAGGAGAACATTTGCAACCGTTCGGCACCATTTTTGAATGAGTTGCTGAAAGTCAGATTTTTGATGAAATTGTGACCCCGGGGCTTAGGGATTTTTTCAAAAAAATATTTTTCTCCCAGTTAAATTGTCGATTGCTGATTTCCTGTCCTGTGATAAAAAGCCTTCTGTTTCGACCGCCAAACCTCTCACGGGAGCATTTGCAACCGTTTGGCACCATTTTCGAATGAATTGCCGAAAGTCAGATTTTTTTTCAAATTTGACCCCGGGGCTTAGGGATTTTTTCAAAAAAATCTTTTTCTGCCTGTTAAGTTGTCGAAGGCTGATTTCTTGTCCTGTGATAAAAAGCCTTCTGTTTCGCCCGCCAAACCTCTCACGGGAGCATTTGCAACCGTTTGGCCCCATTTTTGAGTGATTTGCCAAAAGTCAGATTTTTGATGAAATTGTGACCCCGGGGCTGAGGGATTTTTTCAAAAAAATATTTTTCTGCCCGTTAAGTTGTCGAGGGCTGATTTCTTGTGCTGTGATAAAAAGCCTACTGTTTCTACCGCCAAAGCTCTCAGGAGAGCATTTGCAACCGTTTGGCACCATTTTCGAATGAATTGCCGAAAGTTAGATTTTTTATCAAATTGTGACCCCGGGGCTTAGGGATTTTTTTTAAAAAAAAAATTTCAGCCTGTTAAGTTGTCGAAGGCTGATTTCTTTTCCTGTTATAAAAAGCCATCTGTTTCGACCGCCAAACCTTCCAGGGGAGAACTTTCAACCGTTTTGCTCCAATTTTGAGTAAATTGCCGAAAGTCAGATTTTTTATGAAATTTTGACCCGGCGGCTTAGGGATTTTTTCAAGAATATCTTTTTCTCCCAGTTAAATTGTCGATTGCTGATTTCCTGTCCTGTGATAAAAAGCCTTCTGTTTCGACCGCCAAACCACTCACGGGAGCATTTGCAACGGTTTGGCCCCTATTTTGAGTGAATAGCCGAAAGTCAGATTTTTGATGAAATTGTGACCCCGGGGCTTAGGGATTTTTTCAAAAAAATCTTTTTCTGCCGGTGAAGTTGTCGAGGGCAGATTTCTTTTCCTGTGAGAAAAAGCCTTCTGTATCACTCGCCAAACCTCTCAGGGGAGCATTTGCAACCATTCGGCACCATTTTTGAATGAGTTGCTGAAAGTCAGATTTTTGATGAAATTGTGACCCCGGGGATTAGGGATTTTTTCAAAAAAATATTTTTCTCCCAGTTCAATTGTCGAGGGCTGATTTCCTGTCCTGTGATAAAAAGCCTGCTGTTTCGACCGCCAAACCACTCACGGGAGCATTTGCAACGGTTTGGCCCGTATTTTGAGTGAATAGCCGAAAGTCAGATTTTTGATGAAATTGTGACCCCGGGGCTTAGGGATTTTTTCAAAAAAATCTTTTTCTGCCCGTTAAGTTGTCGAGGGCTGATTTCTTGTGCTGTGATAAAAAGCCTACTGTTTCTACCGCCAAAGCTCTCAGGAGAGCATTTGCAACCGTTTGGCACCATTTTCGAATGAATTGCCGAAAGTTAGATTTTTTATCAAATTGTGACCCCGGGGCTTAGGGATTTTTTTTTTAAAAAAAAATTCAGCCGGTTAAGTTGTCGAAGGCTGATTTCTTTTCCTGTTATAAAAAGCCATCTGTTTCGACCGCCAAACCTTCCAGGGGAGAACTTTCAATCTATTGGCTCCAATTTTGAGTAAATTGCCGAAAGTCAGATTTTTGATGAAATTTTGACCCGGCGGCTTAGGGATTTTTTCAAAAAAATCTTTTTCTCCCAGTTAAATTGTCGATTGCTGATTTCCTGTCCTGTGATAAAAAGCCTTCTGTTTCGACCGCCAAACCACTCACGGGAGCATTTGCAACCGTTTGGCCCGTATTTTGAGTGAATAGCCGAAAGTCAGATTTTTGATGAAATTGTCACCCCGGGGCTTAGGGATTTTTTCAAAAAAATGTTTTTCTTCCCGTTAAGTTGTCGAGGGCTGATTTCTTGTGCTGTGATAAATAGCCTACTGTTTCTACCGCCAAACCTCTCAGGGGAGCATTTGCAACCGTTTGGCACCATTTTCGAATGAATTGCCGAAAGTCAGATTTTTTATCAAATTGTGACCCCGGGGCTTAGGGATTTTTTCAAAAAAATCTTTTTCTGCCGGTGAAGTTGTCGAGGGCTGGTTTCTTTTCCTGTGATAAAAAGCCTTCTGTTTCGACCGCCAAACCTCTCACGGGAGCATTTGCAACCGTTTGGCACCATTTTCGAATGAATTGCCGAATGTCAGATTTTTTTCAAATTTGACCCCGGGGCTTAGGGATTTTTTCAAAAAAAAAAAAATTCTGCCAGTTAAGTTGTCGAAGGCTGATTTCTTGTCCTGTGATAAAAATCCTTCTGTTTCTACCGCCAAACTTCGCACGGGAGCATTTGCAACCGTTTGTCCCCAATTTGGAGTGAATTGCCGAAAGTCAGATTTTTGATGAAATTGTGACCCCAGGGCTTAGGGAATTTTTCAAAAAAATCTTTTTCTGCCAGTGAAGTTGTCGAGGGCTGATTTCTTTTCCTGTGAGAAAAAGCCTTCTGTATCAATCGCCAAACCTCTCAGGGGAGCATTTGCAACCGTTCGGCACCATTTTTGAATGAGTTGCTGAAAGTCAGATTTTTGATGAAATTGTGACCCCGGGGCTTAGGGATTTTTTCAAAAAAATATTTTTCTCCCAGTTAAATTGTCGATTGCTGATTTCCTGTCCTGTGATAAAAAGCCTTCTGTTTCGACCGCCAAACCTCTCACGGGAGCATTTGCAACCGTTTGGCACCATTTTCGAATGAATTGCCGAAAGGCAGATTTTTTTTCAAATTTGACCCTGGGGCTTAGGGATTTTTTCAAAAAAATCTTTTTCTGCCTGTTAAGTTGTCGAAGGCTGATTTCTTGTCCTGTGATAAAAAGCCTTCTGTTTCGCCCGCCAAACCTCTCACGGGAGCATTTGCAACCGTTTGGCCCCAATTTTGAGTGAATGCCCGAAAGTCAGATTTTTGATGAAATTGTGACCCCAGGGCTTAGGGAATTTTTCAAAAAAATCTTTTTCTGCCAGTGAAGTTGTCGAGGGCTGATTTCTTTTCCTGTGAGAAAAAGCCTTCTGTATCAATCGCCAAACCTCTCAGGGGAGCATTTGCAACCGTTCGGCACCATTTTTGAATGAGTTGCTGAAAGTCAGATTTTTGATGAAATTGTGACCCCGGGGCTTAGGGATTTTTTCAAAAAAATATTTTTCTCCCAGTTAAATTGTCGATTGCTGATTTCCTGTCCTGTGATAAAAAGCCTTCTGTTTCGACCGCCAAACCTCTCACGGGAGCATTTGCAACCGTTTGGCACCATTTTCGAATGAATTGCCGAAAGGCAGATTTTTTTTCAAATTTGACCCTGGGGCTTAGGGATTTTTTCAAAAAAATCTTTTTCTGCCTGTTAAGTTGTCGAAGGCTGATTTCTTGTCCTGTGATAAAAAGCCTTCTGTTTCGCCCGCCAAACCTCTCACGGGAGCATTTGCAACCGTTTGGCCCCAATTTTGAGTAAATGCCCGAAAGTCAGATTTTTGATGAAATTGTGACCCCGGGGCTTAGGGATTTTTTCAAAAAAATCTTTTTCTGCCGGTGAAGTTGTCGAGGGCTGATTTCTTTTCCTGTGATAAAAAGCCTTCTGTTTCGACCGCCAAACCTCTCACGGGAGCATTTGCAACCGTTTGGCACCATATTCGAATGAATTGCCGAAAGTCAGATTTTTTTCAAATTTGACCCCGGGGCTTGGGGATTTTTTCAAAAAAAAAAAATTTCTGCAGGTTAAGTTGTCGAAGGCTGATTTCTTGTCCTGTGATAAAAAGCCTTCTGTTTCTACCGCCAAACCTTTCAGGGGAGCATATGCAACCGTTTGGCCCCATTTTTGAGTAAATTGCCGAAAGGCAGATTTTTTATGAAATTGTGACCCGGCGGCTTAGGGATTTTTTCAAAAAAATCTTTTTCCTCCGCTTAAGTTGTGGAGGGCTGATTTCTTTTCCTGTGATAAAAAGCCTTCTGTTTCGACCGCCAAACCTCTCACGGGAGCATTTGCAACCGTTTGGCCCCAGTTTTGATTGAATTGCCAAAAGTCAGATTTTTGATGAAATTTTGACCCGGCGGCTTAGGGATTTTTTCAAAAAAATCTTTTTCTGCCCGTTAAGTTGTCGACGGCTGATTTCTTGTCCTGTGATAAAAAGCCTTCTGTTTCGACCGCCAAACCTCTCACGGGAGCATTTGCAACCGTTTGGCACCATTTTCGAATGAATTGCCGAAAGTCAGATTTTTTTTCAAATTTGACCACGGGGCTTAGGGATTTTTTTTAAAAAAAAAATTTCTGCCGGTTAAGTTGTCGAAGGCTGCTTTCTTGTCCTGTGATAAAAATCCTTCTGTTTCTACCGCCAAACTTCGCACGGGAGCATTTGCAACCGTTTGTCCCCAATTTTGAGTGAATTGCCGAAAGTCAGATTTTTGATGAAATTGTGACCCCAGGGCTTAGGGAATTTTTCAAAAAAATCTTTTTCTGCCAGTGAAGTTGTCGAGGGCTGATTTCTTTTCCTGTGAGAAAAAGCCTTCTGTATCAATCGCCAAACCTCTCAGGGGAGCATTTGCAACCGTTCGGCACCATTTTTGAATGAGTTGCTGAAAGTCAGATTTTTGATGAAATTGTGACCCCGGGGCTTAGTGATTTTTTCAAAAAAATCTTTTTCTTCCAGTTAAGTTGTCGAGGGCTGATTTCTTTTCCTGTGATAAAAAGCCTTCTGTTTCGACCGCCAAACCTCTCACGGGAGCATTTGCAACCGTTTGGCCCGTATTTTGAGTGAATAGCCGAAAGTCAGATTTTTGATGAAATTGTGACCCCGGGGCTTAGTGATTTTTTCAAAAAAATCTTTTGCTGCCCGTTAAGTTGTTGAGGGCTGATTTCTTGTGCTGTGATAAATAGCCTACTGTTTCTACCGCCAAACCTCTCAGGGGAGCATTTGCAACCGTTTGGCACCATTTTTGAATGAATTGCCGAAAGTCAGATTTTTTATCAAATTGTGACCCCGGGGCTTAGGGATTTTTTCCCAAAAAAAAATTTCAGCCGGTTAAGTTGTCGAAGGCTGCTTTCTTTTCCTGTTATAAAAAGCCTTCTCTTTCGACCGCCAAACCTTTCAGGGGAGCACTTTCAACCGTTTGGCTCCAATTTTGAGTGAATTGCCGAAAGTCAGATTTTTGATTAAATTGTGACCCCGGGGCTTAGGGATTTTTTCGAAGGCTGATTTCTTTTCCTGTTATAAAAAGCCTTCTGTTTCGACCGCCAAACCTTTCAGGGGAGCACTTTCAACCGTTTGGCTCCAATTTTGAGTGAATTGCCGAAAGTCAGATTTTTGATTAAATTGTGAACCCGGGGCTTAGGGATTTTTTCAAAAAAATCTTTTTCTGCCGGTGAAGTTGTCGAGGGCTGATTTCTTTTCCTGTGATAAAAAGCCTTCTGTTTCGACCGCCAAACCTCTCACGGGAGCATTTGCAACCGTTTGGCACCATTTTCGAATGAATTGCCGAAAGTCAGATTTTTTTTCATATTTGACCCCGGGGCTTAGGGATTTTTTCAAAAAAAAATTTTTCTGCCGGTTAAGTTGTCGAAGGCAGATTTCTTGTCCTGTGATAAAAAGCCTTCTGTTTCTACCGCCAAACCTCGCACGGGAGCATTTGCAACCGTTTGTCCCCAATTTTGAGTGAATTGCCGAAAGTCATATTTTTGGTGAAATTGTGACCCCGGGGCTTAGGGATTTTTTCAAAAAAATCTTTTTCCTCCGCTTAAGTTGTCGAGGTCTGATTTCTTTTCCTGTGATAAAAAGCCTTCTGTTTCGACCGCCAAACCTCTCACGGGAGCATTTGCAACCGTTTGGCCCCAATTTTGATTGAATTGCCAAAAGTCAGATTTTTGATGAAATTGTGACCCCGGGCTTAGGGTTTTTTTCAAAAAAATCTTTTTCTGCCGGTGAAGTTGTCGAGGGCTGATTTCTTTTCCTGTGAGAAAGAGCCTTCTGTATCAATCGCCAATCCTCTCAGGGGAGTATTTGCAACCGTTCGGCACCATTTTTGAATGAGTTGCTGAAGGTCAGATTTTTGATGAAATTGTGACCCCGGCGGCTTAGGGATTTTTTCAAAAAAATCTTTTTCTTCCGGTGAAGTTGTCGAGGGCTGATTTCTTTTCCTGTGATAAAAAGCCTTCTGTTTCCACCGCCAAACCTCTCACGAGAGCATTTGCAAGCGTTTGGCACCATTTTCGAATGAATTGCAGAATGTCAGATTGTTGATGAAATTGTGACCCCGGGGCTTTGGGATTTGTTCAAAAAAAAAATTACGGCCGGTTAAGTTGTCAAAGGCTGATTTCTTTTCCTGTTATAAAAAGCCTTCTGTTTCGACCGCCAAACCTTTCAGGGGAGCACTTTCAACCTTTTGGCTCCAATTTTGAGTGAATTGCCGAAAGTCAGATTTTTCATGAAATTTTGACCTGGCGGCTTAGGGATTTTTTCAAAAATATCTTTTTCTGCCGTTGAAGTTGTCGAGGGCTGATTTCTTTTCCTGTGATAAAAAGCCTTCTGTTTCGACCGCCAAACCTCTCACGGGAGCATTTGCAACCGTTTGGCACCATTTTCGAATGAATTGCCGAAAGTCAGATTTTTTTTCAAATTGGACCCCGGGGCTTAGGGATTTTTTCAAAAAAATCTTTTTCTGCCAGTTAAGTTGTCGAAGGCTGATTTCTTGTCCTTTGATAAAAAGCCTTCTGTTTCGACCGCCAAACCTCTCACGGGAGCATTTGCAACCGTTTGGCCCCAATTTTGAGTGAATTGCCGAAAGTCAGATTTTTGATGAAATTGTGACCCCGGGGCTTAGGGATTTTTTCAAAAAAATCTTTTTCTGCCCGTTAAGTTGTCGAGGGCTGATTTCTTGTGCTGTGATAAAAAGCCTACTGTTTCTACCGCCAAACCTCTCAGGGGAGTATTTGCAACCGTTCGGCACCATTTTTGAATGAGTTGCTGAAGGTCAGATTTTTGATGAAATTGTGACCCCGGGGCTTAGGGATTTTTTCAAAAAAATCTTTTCCTCCCAGTTAAATTGTCGAGGGCTGATTTCCTGTCCTGTGATAAAAAGCCTTCTGTTTCCACGCCCAAACCTCTCACGAGAGCATTTGGAACCGTTTGGCACCATTTTCGATTGAATTGCAGAAAGTCAGATTGTTGATGAAATTGTGACTCCGGGGCTTTGGTATTTTTTCAAAAAAAAAATTACGGCCGGTTAAGTTGTCAAAGGCTGATTTCTTTTCCTGTTATAAAAAGCCTTCTGTTTCGACCGCCAAACCTTTCAGGGGAGCACTTTCAACCTTTTGGCTCCAATTTTGAGTGAATTGCCGAAAGTCAGATTTTTCATGAAATTTTGACCTGGCGGCTTAGGGATTTTTTCAAAAATATCTTTTTCTGCCGTTGAAGTTGTCGAGGGCTGATTTCTTTTCCTGTGATAAAAAGCCTTCTGTTTCGACCGCCAAACCTCTCACGGGAGCATTTGCAACCGTTTGGCACCATTTTCGAATGAATTGCCGAAAGTCAGATTTTTTTTCAAATTGGACCCTGGGGCTTAGGGATTTTTTCAAAAAAATCTTTTTCTGCCAGTTAAGTTGTCGAAGGCTGATTTCTTGTCCTGTGATAAAAAGCCTTCTGTTTCGACCGCCAAACCTCTCACGGGAGCATTTGCAACCGTTTGGCCCCAATTTTGAGTGAATTGCCGAAAGTCAGATTTTTGATGAAATTGTGACCCCGGGGCTTAGGGATTTTTTCAAAAAAATCTTTTTCTGCCCGTTAAGTTGTCGAGGGCTGATTTCTTGTGCTGTGATAAAAAGCCTACTGTTTCTACCGCCAAACCTCTCAGGGGAGCATTTGCAACCGTTCGGCACCATTTTTAAATGAGTTGCTGGAAGTCAGATTTTTGATGAAATTGTGACCCCGGGGCTTTGGGATTTTTTCAAAAAAAATCTTTTTCTCCCAGTTTAATTGTCGAGGGCTGATTTCCTGTCCTGTGATAAAAAGCCTTCTGTTTCGACCGCCAAACCTCTCACGGGAGCATTTGCAACCGTTTGGCACCATTTTCGAATGAATTGCCGAAAGTCAGATTTTTTTTCAAATTTGAGGCCTGGGCTTAGGCATTTTTTCAAAAAAATCTTTTTCTGCCTGTTAAGTTGTCGAAGGCTGATTTCTTGTCCTGTGATAAAAAGCCTTCTGTTTCGCCCGCCAAACCTCTCACGGGAGCATTTGCAACCGTTTGTCCCCAATTTTGAGTGAATTGCCGAAAGTCAGATTTTTGATGAAATTGTGACCCCGGGGCTTAGGGATTTTTTCAAAAAAATCTTTTTCTACTGGTGAAGTTGTCGAGGGCTTATTTCTTTTCCTGTGATAAAAAGCCTTCTGTTTCTACCGCCAAACCTTTCAGGGGAGCATATGCAACCGTTTGGCCCCATTTTTGAGTAAATTGCCGAAAGGCAGATTTTTGATGAAATTGTGACCCCGGGACTTAGGGATTTTTTCAAAAAAATATTTTTCTCCCATTTAAGTTGTCGAGGGCTGATTTCTTGTCCTGTGATAAAAAGCATTCTGTTTCGACTGCCAAACCTCTCAGGGGAGCATTTGCAACCGTTTGGCAACATTTTTGAGTGAATTGCCGAAAGTCAGATTTTTGATGAAATTGTGACCCCGGGGCTTAGGGATTTCTTCATAAAAATCTTTTTCCTCCGCTTAAGTTGTCGAGGGCTGATTTCTTTTCCTGTGATAAAAAGCCTTCTGTTTCGACCGCCAAACCTCTCGCGGGAGCATTTGCAACCGTTTGGCCCCAATTTTGATTGAATTGCCAAAATTCAGATTTTTGATGAAATTGTGACCCCGGGGCTTAGGGATTTTTTCAAAAAAATCTTTTTCTCCCAGTTATGTTGTCGAGGGCTGATTTCTTTTCCTGTGACAAAAAGCCTTCTGTTTCGACCGCCAAACCTCTCACGGGAGCATTTGCAACCATTTGGCCCCATTTTTGAGTGAATTGCCGAAAGTCAGATTTTTGATGAAATTTTGACCAGGCGGCTAAGCGATTTTTTCAAAAAAATCTTTTTCTCCCAGTTAAATTGTCGAGGGCTGATTTCCTGTCCTGTGATAAAAAGCCTCCTGTTTCGACCGCCAAACCTTTCAGGGGAGCACTTTCAACCGTTTGGCTCCAATTTTGAGTGAATTGCCGAAAGTCAGATTTTTGATGAAATTGTGACCCCGGGGCTTAGGGATTTTTTCAAAAAAATCTTTTTCTGCCGGTGAAGTTGTCGAGGGCTGATTTCTTTTCCTGTTATAAAAAGCCTTCTGTTTCGACCGCCAAACCTCTCACGGTAGCATTTGCAACCGTTTGGCCCCAATTTTGATTGAATTGCCAAAAGTCAGATTTTTGATGAAATTGTGACCCCGGGGCTTAGGGATTTTTTCAAAAAAATCTTTTTCTCCCAGTTAAATTGTCGAGGGCTGATTTCCTGTCCTGTGATAAAAAGCCTTCTGTTTCGACCGCCAAACCTCTCACGGGAGCATTTGCAACCGTTTGGCCCCAATTTTGAGTGAATTGCCGAAAGTCAGATTTTTGATGAAATTGTGACCCCGGGGCTTAGGGATTTTTTCAAAAAAATCTTTTTCTGCCCGTTAAGTTGTCGAGGGCTGATTTCTTGTGCTGTGATAAAAAGCCTACTGTTTCTACCGCCAAACCTCTCAGGGGAGCATTTGCAACCGTTCGGCACCATTTTTAAATGAGTTGCTGGAAGTCAGATTTTTGATGAAATTGTGACCCCGGGGCTTTGGGATTTTTTCAAAAAAATCTTTTTCTCCCAGTTTAATTGTCGAGGGCTGATTTCCTGTCCTGTGATAAAAAGCATTCTGTTTCGACCGCCAAACCTCTCACGGGAGCATTTGCAACCGTTTGGCACCATTTTCGAATGAATTGCCGAAAGTCAGATTTTTTTCAAATTTGACCCCTGGGCTTAGGCATTTTTTCAAAAAAATCTTTTTCTGCCTGTTAAGTTGTCGAAGGCTGATTTCTTTTCCTGTTATAAAAAGCCTTCTGTTTCGACCGCCAAACCTCTCACGGTAGCATTTGCAACCGTTTGACCCCAATTTTGATTGAATTGCCAAAAGTCAGATTTTTGATGAAATTGTGACCCCGGGGCTTAGGGATTTTTTCAAAAAAATCTTTTTCTCCCAGTTAAATTGTCGAGGGCTGATTTCCTGTCCTGTGATAAAAAGCCTTCTGTTTCGACCGCCAAACCTCCCAGGGGAGCATTTGCAACCGTTCGGCACCATTTTTGAATGAGTTGCTGAAAGTCAGATTTTTGATGAAATTGTGACCCCGGGGCTTTGGGATTTTTTCAAAAAAATCTTTTTCTCCCAATTTAATTGTCGAGGGCTGATTTCCTGTCCTGTGATAAAAAGCCTTCTGTTTCCACCGCCAAACCTCTCACGGGAGCATTTGCAACCATTTGGCCCCATTTTTGAGTGAATTGCCGAAAGTCAGATTTTTGATGTAATTTTGACCCGGCGGCTTAGGGATTTTTTCAAAAAAATCTTTTTCTGCCCGTTAAGTTGTCGAGGGCTGATTTCTTGTGCTGTGATAAAAAGCCTACTCTTTCTACCGCCAAACCTCTCAGGGGAGCATTTGCAACCGTTTGGAACCATTTTCGAATGAATTGCCGAAAGTCAGATTTTTGATGAAATTGTGACCCCGGGGCTTAGGGATTTTTTCCCCAAAAAAATTTTCAGCCGGTTAAGTTGTCGAAGGCTGATTTCTTTTCCTGTTATAAAAAGCCTTCTGTTTCGACCGCCAAACCTTTCAGGGGAGCACTTTCAACCGTTTGGCTCCAATTTTGAGTGAATTGCCGAAAGTCAGATTTTTGATTAAATTGTGACCCCGGGGCTTAGGGATTTTTTCAAAAAAATCTTTTTCTGCCGTTGAAGTTGTCGAGGGCTGATTTCTTTTCCTGTGATAAAAAGCCTTCTGTTTCGACCGCCAAACCTCTCACGGGAGCATTTGCAACCGTTTGGCACCATTTTCGAATGAATTGCCGAAAGTCAGATTTTTTTTCAAATTTGACCCCGGAGCTTAGGGATTTTTTCAAAAAAAAAAATTTTCTGCCGGTTAGGTTGTCGAAGGCTGATTTCTTGTCCTGTGATAAAAAGCCTTCTGTTTCTACCGCCAAACCTCTCACGGGAGCATTTGCAACCGTTTGTCCCCAATTTTGAGTGAATTGCCGAAAGTCAGATTTTTGATGAAATTGTGACCCCGGGGCTTAGGGATTTTTTCAAAAAAATCTTTTTCCTCCTCTTAAATTGTCGAGGGCTGATTTCTTTTCCTGTGATAAGAAGCCTTCTGTTTCGACCGCCAAACCTCTCACGGGAGCATTTGCAACCGTTTGGCCCCAATTTTGATTGAATTGCCAAAAGTCAGATTTTTGATGAAATTGTGACCCCGGGCTTAGGGATTTTTTCAAAAAAATCTTTTTCTGCCGGTGAAGTTGTCGAGGGCTGATTTCTTTTCCTGTGAGAAAGAGCCTTCTGTATCAATCGCCAAACCTCTCAGGGGAGCATTTGCAACCGTTCGGCACCATTTTTGAATGAGTTGCTGAAAGTCAGATTTTTGATGAAATTGTGACCCCGGAGCTTAGGGATTTTTTCAAAAAAATCTGTTTCTGCCGGTGAAGTTGTCGAGGGCTGATTTCTTTTCCCATCATAAAAAGCCTTCTGTTTCGACCGCCAAACCTCTCACGGGAGCATTTGCAACCGTTTGTCCCCATTTTTGAGTGAATTGCCGAAAGTCAGATTTTTGATGAAATTGTGACCCCGGGGCTTAGGGATTTTTTCAAAAAAATCTTTTTCTGCCAGTTAAGTTGTCGAAGGCTGATTTCTTGTCCTGTGATAAAAAGCCTTCTGTTTCGACCGCCAAACCTCTCACGGGAGCATTTGCAACCGTTTGGCCCCAATTTTGAGCGAATTGCCGAAAGTCAGATTTTTGATGAAATTGTGACCCCGGGGCTTAGGGATTTTTTCAAAAAAATCTTTTTCTGCCCGTTAAGTTGTCGAGGGCTGATTTCTTGTGCTGTGATAAAAAGCCTACTGTTTCTACTGCCAAACCTCTCAGGGGAGCATTTGCAACCGTTCGGCACCATTTTTAAATGAGTTGCTGGAAGTCAGATTTTTGATGAAATTGTGACCCCGGGGCTTTGGGATTTTTTCAAAAAAATCTTTTTCTCCCAGTTTAATTGTCGACGGCTGATTTCCTGTCCTGTGATAAAAAGCCTTCTGTTTCGACCGCCAAACCTCTCACGGGAGCATTTGCAACCGTTTGGCACCATTTGCGAATGAATTGCCGAAAGTCAGATTTTTTTTCAAATTTGACCCCTGGGCTTAGGCATTTTTTCAAAAAAATCTTTTTCTGCCTGTTAAGTTGTCGAAGGCTGATTTCTTGTCCTGTGATAAAAAGCCTTCTGTTTCGCCCGCCAAACCTCTCACGGGAGCATTTGCAACCGTTTGTCCCCAATTTTGAGTGAATTGCCGAAAGTCAGATTTTTGATGAAATTGTGACCCCGGGGCTTAGGGATTTTTTCAAAAAAATCTTTTTCTACTGGTGAAGTTGTCGAGGGCTTTTTTCTTTTCCTGTGATAAAAAGCCTTCTGTTTCTACCGCCAAACCTTTCAGGGGAGCATATGCAACCGTTTGGCCCCATTTTTGAGTAAATTGCCGAAAGTCAGATTTTTGATGAAATTGTGACCCCGGGGCTTAGGGATTTTTTCAAAAAAATCTTTTTCTGCCCGTTAAGTTGTCGAGGGCTGATTTCTTGTGCTGTGATAAAAAGCCTACTGTTTCTACCGCCAAACCTCTCAGGGGAGCATTTGCAACCGTTTGGCAACATTTTTGAGTGAATTGCCGAAAGTCAGATTTTTGATGAAATTGTGACCCCGGGGCTTAGGGATTTCTTCATAAAAATCTTTTTCCTCCGCTTAAGTTGTCGAGGGCTGATTTCTTTTCCTGTGATAAAAAGCCTTCTGTTTCGACCGCCAAACCTCTCGCGGGAGCATTTGCAACCGTTTGGCCCCAATTTTGATTGAATTGCCAAAATTCAGATTTTTGATGAAATTGTGACCCCGGGGCTTAGGGATTTTTTCAAAAAAATCTTTTTCTCCCAGTTATGTTGTCGAGGGCTGATTTCTTTTCCTGTGACAAAAAGTCTTCTGTTTCGACCGCCAAACCTCTCACGGGATCATTTGCAACCATTTGGCCCCATTTTTGAGTGAATTGCCGAAAGTCAGATTTTTGATGAAATTTTGACCCGGCGGCTAAGCGATTTTTTCAAAAAAATCTTTTTCTCCCAGTTAAATTGTCGAGGGCTGATTTCCTGTCCTGTGATAAAAAGCCTCCTGTTTCGACCGCCAAACCTTTCAGGGGAGCACTTTCAACCGTTTGGCTCCAATTTTGAGTGAATTGCCGAAAGTCAGATTTTTGATGAAATTGTGACCCCGGGGCTTAGGGATTTTTTCAAAAAAATCTTTTTCTGCCGGTGAAGTTGTCGAGGGCTGATTTCTTTTCCAGTTATAAAAAGCCTTCTGTTTCGACCGCCAAACCTCTCACGGTAGCATTTGCAACCGTTTGGCCCCAATTTTGATTGAATTGCCAAAAGTCAGATTTTTGATGAAATTGTGACCCCGGGGCTTAGGGATTTTTTCAAAAAAATCTTTTTCTCCCAGTTAAATTGTCGAGGGCTGATTTCCTGTCCTGTGATAAAAAGCCTTCTGTTTCGACCGCCAAACCTCTCACGGGAGCATTTGCAACCGTTTGGCCCCAATTTTGAGTGAATTGCCGAAAGTCAGATTTTTGATGAAATTGTGACCCCGGGGCTTAGGGATTTTTTCAAAAAAATCTTTTTCTACCCGTTAAGTTGTCGAGGGCTGATTTCTTGTGCTGTGATAAAAAGCCTACTCTTTCTACCGCCAAACCTCTCAGGGGAGCATTTGCAACCGTTTGGAACCATTTTCGAATGAATTGCCGAAAGTCAGATTTTTGATGAAATTGTGACCCCGGGGCTTAGGGATTTTTTCCCCAAAAAAATTTTCAGCCGGTTAAGTTGTCGAAGGCTGATTTCTTTTCCTGTTATAAAAAGCCTTCTGTTTCGACCGCCAAACCTTTCAGGGGAGCACTTTCAACCGTTTGGCTCCAATTTTGAGTGAATTGCCGAAAGTCAGATTTTTGATTAAATTGTGACCCCGGGGCTTAGGGATTTTTTCAAAAAAATCTTTTTCTGCCGTTGAAGTTGTCGAGGGCTGATTTCTTTTCCTGTGATAAAAAGCCTTCTGTTTAGACCGCCCAACCTCTCACGGGAGCATTTGCAACCGTTTGGCACCATTTTCGAATGAATTGCCGAAAGTCAGATTTTTTTTCAAATTTGACCCCGGAGCTTAGGGATTTTTTCAAAAAAAAAAATTTTCTGCCGGTTAGGTTGTCGAAGGCTGATTTCTTGTCCTGTGATAAAAAGCCTTCTGTTTCTACCGCCAAACCTCGCACGGGAGCATTTGCAACCGTTTGTCCCCAATTTTGAGTGAATTGCCGAAAGTCAGATTTTTGATGAAATTGTGACCCCGGGGCTTAGGGATTTTTTCAAAAAAATCTTTTTCCTCCTCTTAAATTGTCGGGGGCTGATTTCTTTTCCTGTGATAAGAAGCCTTCTGTTTCGACCGCCAAACCTCTCACGGGAGCATTTGCAACCGTTTGGCCCCAATTTTGATTGAATTGCCAAAAGTCAGATTTTTGATGAAATTGTGACCCCGGGCTTAGGGATTTCTTCATAAAAATCTTTTTCCTCCGCTTAAGTTGTCGAGGGCTGATTTCTTTTCCTGTGATAAAAAGCCTTCTGTTTCGACCGCCAAACCTCTCGCGGGAGCATTTGCAACCGTTCGGCACAATTTTTGAATGAGTTGCTGAAAGTCAGATTTTTGATGAAATTGTGACCCCGGAGCTTAGGGATTTTTTCAAAAAAATCTGTTTCTGCCGGTGAAGTTGTCGAGGGCTGATTTCTTTTCCCATCATAAAAAGCCTTCTGTTTCGACCGCCAAACCTCTCACGGGAGCATTTGCAACCGTTTGTCCCCATTTTTGAGTGAATTGCCGAAAGTCAGATTTTTGATGAAATTGTGACCCCGGGGCTTAGGGATTTTTTCAAAAAAATCTTTTTCTGCCAGTTAAGTTGTCGAAGGCTGATTTCTTGTCCTGTGATAAAAAGCCTTCTGTTTCGACCGCCAAACCTCTCACGGGAGCATTTGCAACCGTTTGGCCCCAATTTTGAGCGAATTGCCGAAAGTCAGATTTTTGATGAAATTGTGACCCCGGGGCTTAGGGATTTTTTCAAAAAAATCTTTTTCTGCCCGTTAAGTTGTCGAGGGCTGATTTCTTGTGCTGTGATAAAAAGCCTACTGTTTCTACCGCCAAACCTCTCAGGAGAGCATTTGCAACCGTTCGGCACCATTTTTAAATGAGTTGCTGGAAGTCAGATTTTTGATGAAATTGTGACCCCGGGGCTTTGGGATTTTTTCAAAAAAATCTTTTTCTCCCAGTTTAATTGTCGACGGCTGATTTCCTGTCCTGTGATAAAAAGCCTTCTGTTTCAACCGCCAAACCTCTCACGGGAGCATTTGCAACCGTTTGGCACCATTTGCGAATGAATTGCCGAAAGTCAGATTTTTTTTCAAATTTGACCCCTGGGCTTAGGCATTTTTTCAAAAAAATCTTTTTCTGCCTGTTAAGTTGTCGAAGGCTGATTTCTTGTCCTGTGATAAAAAGCCTTCTGTTTCGCCCGCCAAACCTCTCACGGGAGCATTTGCAACCGTTTGTCCCCAATTTTGAGTGAATTGCCGAAAGTCAGATTTTTGATGAAATTGTGACCCCGGGGCTTAGGGATTTTTTCAAAAAAATCTTTTTCTACTGGTGAAGTTGTCGAGGGCTTTTTTCTTTTCCTGTGATAAAAAGCCTTCTGTTTCTACCGCCAAACCTTTCAGGGGAGCATATGCAACCGTTTGGCCCCATTTTTGAGTAAATTGCCGAAAGGCAGATTTTTGATGAAATTGTGACCCCGGGACTTAGGGATTTTTTCAAAAAAATATTTTTCTCCCATTTAAGTTGTCGAGGGCTGATTTCTTGTCCTGTGATAAAAAGCATTCTGTTTCGACTGCCAAACCTCTCAGGGGAGCATTTGCAACCGTTTGGCAACATTTTTGAGTGAATTGCCGAAAGTCAGATTTTTGATGAAATTGTGACCCCGGGGCTTAGGGATTTCTTCATAAAAATCTTTTTCCTCCGCTTAAGTTGTCGAGGGCTGATTTCTTTTCCTGTGATAAAAAGCCTTCTGTTTCGACCGCCAAACCTCTCGCGGGAGCATTTGCAACCGTTTGGCCCCAATTTTGATTGAATTGCCAAAATTCAGATTTTTGATGAAATTGTGACCCCGGGGCTTAGGGATTTTTTCAAAAAAATCTTTTTCTCCCAGTTATGTTGTCGAGGGCTGATTTCTTTTCCTGTGACAAAAAGCCTTCTGTTTCGACCGCCAAACCTCTCACGGGAGCATTTGCAACCATTTGGCCCCATTTTTGAGTGAATTGCCGAAAGTCAGATTTTTGATGAAATTTTGACCCGGCGGCTAAGCGATTTTTTCAAAAAAATCTTTTTCTCCCAGTTAAATTGTCGAGGGCTGATTTCCTGTCCTGTGATAAAAAGCCTCCTGTTTCGACCGCCAAACCTTTCAGGGGAGCACTTTCAACCGTTTGGCTCCAATTTTGAGTGAATTGCCGAAAGTCAGATTTTTGATGAAATTGTGACCCCGGGGCTTAGGGATTTTTTCAAAAAAATCTTTTTCTGCCGGTGAAGTTGTCGAGGGCTGATTTCTTTTCCTGTTATAAAAAGCCTTCTGTTTCGACCGCCAAACCTCTCACGGTAGCATTTGCAACCGTTTGGCCCCAATTTTGATTGAATTGCCAAAAGTCAGATTTTTGATGAAATTGTGACCCCGGGGCTTAGGGATTTTTTCAAAAAAATCTTTTTCTCCCAGTTAAATTGTCGAGGGCTGATTTCCTGTCCTGTGATAAAAAGCCTTCTGTTTCGACCGCCAAACCTCTCACGGGAGCATTTGCAACCGTTTGGCCCCAATTTTGAGTGAATTGCCGAAAGTCAGATTTTTGATGAAATTGTGACCCCGGGGCTTAGGGATTTTTTCAAAAAAATCTTTTTCTGCCCGTTAAGTTGTCGAGGGCTGATTTCTTGTGCTGTGATAAAAAGCCTACTGTTTCTACCGCCAAACCTCTCAGGGGAGCATTTGCAACCGTTCGGCACCATTTTTAAATGAGTTGCTGGAAGTCAGATTTTTGATGAAATTGTGACCCCGGGGCTTTGGGATTTTTTCAAAAAAATCTTTTTCTCCCAGTTTAATTGTCGAGGGCTGATTTCCTGTCCTGTGATAAAAAGCATTCTGTTTCGACCGCCAAACCTCTCACGGGAGCATTTGCAACCGTTTGGCACCATTTTCGAATGAATTGCCGAAAGTCAGATTTTTTTTCAAATTTGACCCCTGGGCTTAGGCATTTTTTCAAAAAAATCTTTTTCTGCCTGTTAAGTTGTCGAAGGCTGATTTCTTTTCCTGTTATAAAAAGCCTTCTGTTTCGACCGCCAAACCTCTCACGGTAGCATTTGCAACCGTTTGGCCCCAATTTTGATTGAATTGCCAAAAGTCAGATTTTTGATGAAATTGTGACCCCGGGGCTTAGGGATTTTTTCAAAAAAATCTTTTTCTCCCAGTTAAATTGTCGAGGGCTGATTTCCTGTCCTGTGATAAAAAGCCTTCTGTTTCGACCGCCAAACCACTCACGGGAGCATTTGCCACCGTTTGGCCCCATTTTTGAGTGAATTGCCAAAAGTGAGATTTTTGATGAAATTGTTACCCCGGGGCTTAGGGATTTTTTCAAAAAAATCTTTTTCTGCCGCTTAAGTTGTCGAGGGCTGATTTCTTTTCCTGTGATAAAAAGCCTTCTGTTTCGAACGCCAAACCTCCCAGGGGAGCATTTGCAACCGTTCGGCACCATTTTTGAATGAGTTGCTGAAAGTCAGATTTTTGATGAAATTGTGACCCCGGGGCTTTGGGATTTTTTCAAAAAAATCTTTTTCTCCCAATTTAATTGTCGAGGGCTGATTTCCTGTCCTGTGATAAAAAGCCTTCTGTTTCCACCGCCAAACCTCTCACGGGAGCATTTGCAACCATTTGGCCCGATTTTTGAGTGAATTGCCGAAAGTCAGATTTTTGATGTAATTTTGACCCGGCGGCTTAGGGATTTTTTCAAAAAAATCTTTTTCTGCCCGTTAAGTTGTCGAGGGCTGATTTCTTGTGCTGTGATAAAAAGCCTACTCTTTCTACCGCCAAACCTCTCAGGGGAGCATTTGCAACCGTTTGGAACCATTTTCGAATGAATTGCCGAAAGTCAGATTTTTGATGAAATTGTGACCCCGGGGCTTAGGGATTTTTTCCCCAAAAAAATTTTCAGCCGGTTAAGTTGTCGAAGGCTGATTTCTTTTCCTGTTATAAAAAGCCTTCTGTTTCGACCGCCAAACCTTTCAGGGGAGCACTTTCAACCGTTTGGCTCCAATTTTGAGTGAATTGCCGAAAGTCAGATTTTTGATTAAATTGTGACCCCGGGGCTTAGGGATTTTTTCAAAAAAATCTTTTTCTGCCGTTGAAGTTGTCGAGGGCTGATTTCTTTTCCTGTGATAAAAAGCCTTCTGTTTCGACCGCCAAACCTCTCACGGGAGCATTTGCAACCGTTTGGCACCATTTTCGAATGAATTGCCGAAAGTCAGATTTTTTTTCAAATTTGACCCCGGAGCTTAGGGATTTTTTCAAAAAAAAAATTTTTCTGCCGGTTAGGTTGTCGAAGGCTGATTTCTTGTCCTGTGATAAAAAGCCTTCTGTTTCTACCGCCAAACCTCGCACGGGAGGATTTGCAACCGTTTGTCCCCAATTTTGAGTGAATTGCCGAAAGTCAGATTTTTGATGAAATTGTGACCCCGGGGCTTAGGGATTTTTTCAAAAAAATCTTTTTCCTCCTCTTAAATTGTCGAGGGCTGATTTCTTTTCCTGTGATAAGAAGCCTTCTGTTTCGACCGCCAAACCTCTCACGGGAGCATTTGCAACCGTTTGGCCCCAATTTTGATTGAATTGCCAAAAGTCAGATTTTTGATGAAATTGTGACCCCGGGCTTAGGGATTTTTTCAAAAAAATCTTTTTCTGCCGGTGAAGTTGTCGAGGGCTGATTTCTTTTCCTGTGAGAAAGAGCCTTCTGTATCAATCGCCAAACCTCTCAGGGGAGCATTTGCAACCGTTCGGCACCATTTTTGAATGAGTTGCTGAAAGTCAGATTTTTGATGAAATTGTGACCCCGGAGCTTAGGGATTTTTTCAAAAAAATCTGTTTCTGCCGGTGAAGTTGTCGAGGGCTGATTTCTTTTCCCATCATAAAAAGCCTTCTGTTTCGACCGCCAAACCTCTCAGGGGAGCATTTGCAACCGTTTGTCCCCATTTTTGAGTGAATTGCCGAAAGTCAGATTTTTGATGAAATTGTGACCCCGGGGCTTAGGGATTTTTTCAAAAAAATCTTTTTCTCCCAGTTAAATTGTCGATTGCTGATTTCCTGTCCTGTGATAAAGAGCCTTCTGTTTCGACCACCAAACCACTCACGGGAGCATTTGCAACCGTTTGGCCCGTATTTTGAGTGAATAGCCGAAAGTCAGATTTTTGATGAAATTGTGACCCCGGGGCTTAGGGATTTTTTCAAAAAAAAAAATTTCAGCCGGTTAAGTTGTCGAAGGCTCCTTTCTTTTCCTGTTATAAAAAGCCTTCTGTTTCGACCGCCAAACCTTTCAGGGGAGCACTTTCAACCGTTTGGCTCCAATTCTGAGTGAATTGCTGAAAGTCAGATTTTTGATGAAATTGTGACCCCGGGGCTTAGGGATTTTTTCAAAAAAAACTTTTTCTGCCGGTGAAGTTGTTGAGGGCTGATTTCTTTTCCTGTGATAAAAAGCCTTCTGTTTCGACCGCCAAACCTCTCAAGGGAGCATTTGCAACCGTTTGGCACCATTTTCGAATGAGTTGCCGAAAATCAGATTTTTTTTGAAATTTGACCCCGGGGCTTAGGAATTTTTTCAAAAAATTTTTTTCTGCCAGTTAACTTGTCGAAGGCTGATTTCTTGTCCTGTGATAAAAAGCCTTCTGTTTCTACCGCCAAACCTTTCAGGGTAGCATATGCAACCGTTTGGCCCCATTTTTGAGTAAATTGCCGAAAGGCAGATTTTTGATGAAATTGTGAACCCGGGGCTTAGGGATTTTTTCAAAAAAATATTTTTCTCCCATTTAAGTTGTCGAGGGCTGATTTCTTGTCCTGTGATAAAAAGCTTTCTGTTTCGACTGCCAAACCTCTCAGGGGAGCATTTGCAACCGTTTGGCAACATTTTTGAGTGAATTGCCGAAAGTCAGATTTTTGATGAAATTGTGACCCCGGGGCTTAGGGATTTTTTCATAAAAATCTTTTTCCTCCGCTTAAGTTGTCGAGGGCTGATTTCTTTTCCTGTGACAAAAAGCCTTCTGTTTCGACCGCCAAACCTCTCACGGGAGCATTTGCAACCATTTGGTCCCATTTTTGTGTGAATTGCCGAAAGTCAGATTTTTGATGAAATTTTGACCCGGCGGCTAAGGGATTTTTTCAAAAAAATCTTTTTCTCCCAGTTAAATTGTCGAGGGCTGATTTCCTGTCCTGTGATAAAAAGCCTTCTGTTTCGACCGCCAAACCACTCACGGGAGCATTTGCATCGGTTTGGCCCCTATTTTGAGTGAATAGCCGAAAGTCAGATTTTTGATGAAATTGTGACCCCGGGGCTTAGGGATTTTTTCAAAAAAATCTTTTTCTGCCCGTTAGGTTGTCGAGGGCTGATTTCCTGTCCTGTGATAAAAAGCCTTCTGTTTCGACCGCCAAACCACTCACGGGCGCATTTGCAACGGTTTGGCCCCAATTTTGAGTGAATTGCCGAAAGTCAGATTTTTGATGAAATTGTGACCCCGGGGCTTAGGGATTTTTTCAAAAAAATCTTTTTCCTCCGATTAAGTTGTCGAGGGCTGATTTCTTTTCCTGTGATAAAAAGCCTTCTGTTTCGACCGCCAAACCTCTCACGGGAGCATTTGCAACCATTTGGCCCCATTTTTGAGTGATTTGCCAAAAGTCAGATTTTTGATGAAATTGTGACCCCGGGGCTTAGGGATTTTTTCAAAAAAATCTTTTTCTGCCCGTTAGGTTGTCGAAGGCTGATTTCTTGTGCTGTGATAAAAAGCCTACTGTTTCGACCGCCAAACCTCTCACGGGAGCATTTGCAACCGTTTGGCCCCATTTTTGAGTGAATTGCCAAAAGTCAGATTTTTGATGAAATTGTGACCCCGGGGCTTAGGGATTTTTTCATAAAAATCTTTTTCCTCCGCTTAAGTTGTCGAGGGCTGATTTCTTTTCCTGTGATAAAAAGCCTTCTGTTTCGACCGCCAAACCTCTCACGGGAGCATTTGCAACCGTTTGGCCCCAATTTTGATTGAATTGCCAAAAGTCAGATTTTTGATGAAATTGTGACCCCGGGGCTTAGGGATTTTTTCTAAAAAATATTTTTCTCCCAGTTATGTTGTCGAGGGCTGATTTCTTTTCCTGGGGCAAAAAGGCTTCTGTTTCGACCGCCAAACCTCTCACGGGAGCATTTGCAACCATTTGGCCCCATTTTTGAGTGAATTGCCGAAAGTCAGATTTTTGAAATCTTTTTCTCCCAGTTAAATTGTCGAGGGCTGATTTCCTGTCCTGTGATAAAAAGCCTTCTCTTTCGACCGCCAAACCACTCACGGGAGCATTTGCAACGGTTTGGCCCCTATTTTGAGTGAATAGCCGAAAGTCAGATTTTTGATGAAATTGTGACCCCGGGGCTTAGGGATTTTTTCAAAAAAATCTTTTTCTGCCCATTAGGTTGTCGAGGGCTGATTTCTTGTCCTGTGATAAAAAGCCTTCTGTTTCTACCGCCAAACCTTTCAGGGGAGCATATGCAACCGTTTGGCAACATTTTTGAGTGAATTGCCGAACGTCAGATTTTTGATGAAATTGTGACCCCGGGGCTTAGGGATTTTTTCATAAAAATCTTTTTCCTCCGCTTAAGTTGTCGAGGGCTGATTTCTTTTCCTGTGATAAAAAGCCTTCTGTTTCGACCGCCAAACCTCTCACGGGAGCATTTGCAACCGTTTGGCCCCAATTTTGATTGAATTGCCAAAAGTCAGATTTTTGATGAAATTGTGACCCCGGGGCTTAGGGATTTTTTCAAAAAAATATTTTTCTCCCAGTTATGTTGTCGAGGGCTGATTTCTTTTCCTGTGGCAAAAAGGCTTCTGTTTCGACCGCCAAACCTCTCACGGGAGCATTTGCAACCATTTGGCCCCATTTTTGAGTGAATTGCCGAAAGTCAGATTTTTGATGAAATTTTGACCCGGCGGCTAAGGGATTTTTTCAAAAAAATCTTTTTCTCCCAGTTAAATTGTCGAGAGCTGATTTCCTGTCCTGTGATAAAAAGCCTTCTCTTTCGACCGCCAAACCACTCACGGGAGCATTTGCAACGGTTTGGCCCCTATTTTGAGTGAATAGCCGAAAGTCAGATTTTTGATGAAATTGTGACCCCGGGGCTTAGGGATTTTTTCAAAAAAATCTTTTTCTGCCCATTAGGTTGTCGAGGGCTGATTTCTTGTCCTGTGATAAAAAGCCTTCTGTTTCGACCGCCAAACCTCTCACGGGAGCATTTGGAACCATTTGGCACCATTTTCGAGTGAATTGCCGAAAGTCAGATTTTTGATGAAATTGTGACCCCGGGGCTTTGGGATTTTTTCAAAAAAAAAATTTCAGCCGGTTAAGTTGTCGAAGGCTGATTTCTTGTCCTGTTATAAAAAGCCTTCTGTTTCGACCGCCAGACCTTTCAGGGGAGCACTTTCAACCGTTTGGCTCCAATTTTGAGTGAATTGCCGAACGTCAGATTTTTGATGAAATTGTGACCCCGGGGCTTAGGGATTTTTTCAAAAAAATCTTTTTCTGCCCGTTAGGTTGTCGAGGGCTGATTTCTTGTCCTGTGATAAAAAGCCTTCTGTTTCGACCGCCAAACCTCTCACCGGAGCATTTGGAACTGTTTGTCACCATTTTCGAGTGAATTGCCGAAAGTCAGATTTTTGATGAAATTGTGACCCCGGGGCTTAGGGATTTTTTCATAAAAAGCTTTTTCCTCCGCTTAAGTTGTCGAGGGCTGATTTCTTTTCCTGTGATAAAAAGCCTTCTGTTTCGACCGCCAAACCTCTCACGGGAGCATTTGCAACCGTTTGGCCCCAATTTTGATTGAATTGCCAAAAGTCAGATTTTTGATGAAATTGTGACCCCGGGGCTTAGGGATTTTTTCAAAAAAATATTTTTCTCCCAGTTATGTTGTCGAGGGCTGATTTCTTTTCCTGTGGCAAAAAGCCTTCTGTTTCGACTGCCAAACCTCTCACGGGAGCATTTGGAAACATTTGGCCCCATTTTTGAGTGAATTGCCGAAAGTCAGATTTTTGATGAAATTTTGACCCGGCGGCTAAGGGATTTTTTCAAAAAAATCTTTTTCTGCCAGTTGAGTTGTCGAGGGCTGATTTCTTTTCCTGTGATAAAAAGCCTTCTGTTTCGACCGCCAAACCTCTCACGGGAGCATTTGCAACCGTTTGGCACCATTTTCGAATGAATTGCCGAAAGTCAGATTTTTTTTCGAATTGGACCCCGGGGCTTAGGGATTTTTTCAAAAAAATCTTTTTCTGCCAGTTAAGTTGTCGAAGGCTGATTTCTTGTCCTGTGATAAAAAGCCTTCTGTTTCGACCGCCAAACCTCTCACGGGAGCATTTGCAACCGTTTGGCCCCAATTTTGAGTGAATTGCCGAAAGTCAGATTTTTGATGAAATTGTGACCCCGGGGCTTAGGGATTTTTTCAAAAAAATCTTTTTCCTCCGATTAAGTTGTCGAGGGCTGATTTCTTTTCCTGTGATAAAAAGCCTTCTGTTTCGACCGCCAAACCTCTCACGGGAGCATTTGCAACCATTTGGCCCCATTTTTGAGTGAATTGCCGAAAGTCAGATTTTTGATGAAATTTTGACCCCGGGGATTAGGGATTTTTTCAAAAAAATATTTTTCTGCCCGTTAAGTTGTCGAAGGCTGATTTCTTGTGCTGTGATAAAAAGCCAACTGTTTCGACCGCCAAACCTCTCACGGGAGCATTTGCAACCGTTTGGCCCCATTTTTGAGTGAATTGCCAAAAGTCAGATTTTTGATGAAATTGTGACCCCGGGGCTTAGGGATTTTTTCAAAAAAATCTTTTTCTGCCCGTTAAGTTGTCGAGGGCTGATTTCTTTTCCTGTGATAAAAAGCCTTCTGTTTCTACCGCCAAACCTTTCAGGGGAGCATATGCAACCGTTTGGCCCCATTTTTGAGTAAATTGCCGAAAGGCAGATTTTTGATGAAATTGTGACCCCGGGGCTTAGGGATTTTTTCAAAAAAAATATTTTTCTCCCATTTAAGTTGTCCAGGGCTGATTTCTTGTCCTGTGATAAAAAGCATTCTGTTTCGACCGCCAAACCTCTCAGGGGAGCATATGCAACCGTTTGGCAACATTTTTGAGTGAATTGCCGAACGTCAGATTTTTGATGAAATTGTGACCCCGGGGCTTAGGGATTTTTTCATAAAAATCTTTTTCCTCCGCTTAAGTTGTCGAGGGCTGATTTCTTTTCCTGTGATAAAAAGCCTTCTGTTTCGACCGCCAAACCTCTCACGGGAGCATTTGCAACCGTTTGGCCCCAATTTTGATTGAATTGCCAAAAGTCAGATTTTTGATGAAATTGTGACCCCGGGGCTTAGGGATTTTTTCAAAAAAATATTTTTCTCCCAGTTATGTTGTCGAGGGCTGATTTCTTTTCCTGTGGCAAAAAGCCTTCTGTTTCGACCGCCAAACCTCTCACGGGAGCATTTGCAACCATTTGGCCCCATTTTTGAGTGAATTGCCGAAAGTCAGATTTTTGATGAAATTTTGACCCGGCGGCTAAGGGATTTTTTCAAAAAAATCTTTTTCTCCCAGTTAAATTGTCGAGGGCTGATTTCCTGTCCTGTGATAAAAAGCCTTCTCTTTCGACCGCCAAACCACTCACGGGAGCATTTGCAACGGTTTGGCCCCTATTTTGAGTGAATAGCCGAAAGTCAGATTTTTGATGAAATTGTGACCCCGGGGCTTAGGGATTTTTTCAAAAAAATCTTTTTCTGCCAGTTAAGTTGTCAAGGGCTGATTTCTTTTCCTGTGATAAAAAGCCTTCTGTTTCGACCGCCAAACCTCTCACGGGAGCATTTGCAACCGTTTGGCACCATTTTCGAATGAATTGCCGAAAGTCAGATTTTTTTTCAAATTGGACCCCGGGGCTTAGGGATTTTTTCAAAAAAATCTTTTTCTGCCAGTTAAGTTGTCGAGGGCTGATTTCCAGTCCTGTGATAAAAAGCCTTCTGTTTCGACCGCCAAACCTCTCACGGGAGCATTTGCAACCGTTTGGCCCCAATTTTGATTGAATTGCCAAAAGTCAGATTTTTGATGAAATTGTGACCCCGGGGCTTTGGGATTTTTTCAAAAAAATATTTTTCTCCCAGTTATGTTGTCGAGGGCTGGTTTCTTTTCCTGTAGCAAAAAGCCTTCTGTTTCGACCGCCAAACCTCTCACGGGAGCATTTGCAACCATTTGGCCCCATTTTTGAGTAAATTGCCGAAAGTCAGATTTTTGATGAAATTTTGACCCGGCGGCTAAGGGATTTTTTCAAAAAAATCTTTTTCTCCCAGTTAAATTGTCGAGGGCTGATTTCCTGTCCTGTGATAAAAAGCCTTCTGTTTCGACCGCCAAACCACTCACGGGAGCATTTGCAACGGTTTCGCCCGTATTTTGAGTGAATAGCCGAAAGTCAGATTTTTGATGAAATTGTGACCCCGGGGCTTAGGGATTTTTTCAAAAAAATCTTTTTCTGCCCGTTAGGTTGTCGAGGGCTGATTTCTTGTCCTGTGATAAAAAGCCTTCTGTTTCGACCGCCAAACCTCTCACCGGAGCATTTGGAACTGTTTGTCACCATTTTCGAGTGAATTGCCGAAAGTCAGATTTTTGATGAAATTGTGACCCCGGGGCTTAGGGATTTTTTCATAAAAAGCTTTTTCCTCCGCTTAAGTTGTCGAGGGCTGATTTCTTTTCCTGTGATAAAAAGCCTTCTGTTTCGACCGCCAAACCTCTCACGGGAGCATTTGCAACCGTTTGGCCCCAATTTTGATTGAATTGCCAAAAGTCAGATTTTTGATGAAATTGTGACCCCGGGGCTTAGGGATTTTTTCAAAAAAATATTTTTCTCCCAGTTATGTTGTCGAGGGCTGATTTCTTTTCCTGTGGCAAAAAGCCTTCTGTTTCGACTGCCAAACCTCTCACGGGAGCATTTGCAACCATTTGGCCCCATTTTTGAGTGAATTGCCGAAAGTCAGATTTTTGATGAAATTTTGACCCGGCGGCTAAGGGATTTTTTCAAAAAAATCTTTTTCTGCCAGTTGAGTTGTCGAGGGCTGATTTCTTTTCCTGTGATAAAAAGCCTTCTGTTTCGACCGCCAAACCTCTCACGGGAGCATTTGCAACCGTTTGGCACCATTTTCGAATGAATTGCCGAAAGTCAGATTTTTTTTCAAATTGGACCCCGGGGCTTAGGGATTTTTTCAAAAAAATCTTTTTCTGCCAGTTAAGTTGTCGAAGGCTGATTTCTTGTCCTGTGATAAAAAGCCTTCTGTTTCGACCGCCAAACCTCTCACGGGAGCATTTGCAACCGT
The DNA here is from genome assembly GCF_964106645.2 of Podarcis pityusensis. Taxonomy (NCBI): domain Eukaryota; kingdom Metazoa; phylum Chordata; class Lepidosauria; order Squamata; family Lacertidae; genus Podarcis; species Podarcis pityusensis. The sequence goes on from NW_028293396.1 coordinate 40,032, forward strand.
TTGGCCCCAATTTTGAGTGAATTGCCGAAAGTCAGATTTTTGATGAAATTGTGACCCCGGGGCTTAGGGATTTTTTCAAAAAAATCTTTTTCCTCCGATTAAGTTGTCGAGGGCTGATTTCTTTTCCTGTGATAAAAAGCCTTCTGTTTCGAACGCCAAACCTCTCACGGGAGCATTTGCAACCATTTGGCCCCATTTTTGAGTGAATTGACGAAAGTCAGATTTTTGATGAAATTTTGACCCCGGGGATTAGGGATTTTTTCAAAAAAATATTTTTCTGCCCGTTAAGTTGTCGAAGGCTGATTTCTTGTGCTGTGATAAAAAGCCTACTGTTTCGACCGCCAAACCTCTCACGGGAGCATTTTCAACCGTTTGGCCCCATTTTTGAGTGAATTGCCAAAAGTCAGATTTTTGATGAAATTGTGACCCCGGGGCTTAGGGATTTTTTCAAAAAAATCTTTTTCTGCCAGTTAAGTTGTCGAGGGCTGATTTCTTTTCCTGTGATAAAAAGCCTTCTGTTTCTACCGCCAAACCTTTCAGGGGAGCATATGCAACCGTTTGGCCCCATTTTTGAGTAAATTGCCGAAAGGCAGATTTTTGATGAAATTGTGAACCCGGGGCTTAGGGATTTTTTCAAAAAAATATTTTTCTCCCATTTAAGTTGTCGAGGGCTGATTTCTTGTCCTGTGATAAAAAGCCTTCTGTTTCGACCGCCAAACCTCTCAGGGGAGCATTTGCAACCGTTTGGCAACATTTTTGAGTGAATTGCCGAACGTCAGATTTTTGATGAAATTTTGACCCGGCGGCTAAGGGATTTTTTCAAAAAAATCTTTTCCCAGTTAAATTGTCGAGGGCTGATTTCCTGTCCTGTGATAAAAAGCCTTCTCTTTCGACCGCCAAACCACTCACGGGAGCATTTGCAACGGTTTGGCCCCTATTTTGAGTGAATAGCCGAAAGTCAGATTTTTGATGAAATTGTGACCCCGGGGCTTAGGGATTTTTTCAAAAAAATATTTTTCTCCCAGTTATGTTGTCGAGGGCTGGTTTCTTTTCCTGTAGCAAAAAGCCTTCTGTTTCGACCGCCAAACCTCTCACGGGAGCATTTGCAACCATTTGGCCCCATTTTTGAGTAAATTGCCGAAAGTCAGATTTTTGATGAAATTTTGACCCGGCGGCTAAGGGATTTTTTCAAAAAAATCTTTTTCTCCCAGTTAAATTGTCGAGGGCTGATTTCCTGTCCTGTGATAAAAAGCCTTCTGTTTCGACCGCCAAACCACTCACGGGAGCATTTGCAACGGTTTCGCCCGTATTTTGAGTGAATAGCCGAAAGTCAGATTTTTGATGAAATTGTGACCCCGGGGCTTAGGGATTTTTTCAAAAAAATCTTTTTCTGCCCGTTAGGTTGTCGAGGGCTGATTTCTTGTCCTGTGATAAAAAGCCTTCTGTTTCGACCGCCAAACCTCTCACCGGAGCATTTGGAACTGTTTGTCACCATTTTCGAGTGAATTGCCGAAAGTCAGATTTTTGATGAAATTGTGACCCCGGGGCTTAGGGATTTTTTCATAAAAAGCTTTTTCCTCCGCTTAAGTTGTCGAGGGCTGATTTCTTTTCCTGTGATAAAAAGCCTTCTGTTTCGACCGCCAAACCTCTCACGGGAGCATTTGCAACCGTTTGGCCCCAATTTTGATTGAATTGCCAAAAGTCAGATTTTTGATGAAATTGTGACCCCGGGGCTTAGGGATTTTTTCAAAAAAATATTTTTCTCCCAGTTATGTTGTCGAGGGCTGATTTCTTTTCCTGTGGCAAAAAGCCTTCTGTTTCGACTGCCAAACCTCTCACGGGAGCATTTGCAACCATTTGGCCCCATTTTTGAGTGAATTGCCGAAAGTCAGATTTTTGATGAAATTTTGACCCGGCGGCTAAGGGATTTTTTCAAAAAAATCTTTTTCTGCCAGTTGAGTTGTCGAGGGCTGATTTCTTTTCCTGTGATAAAAAGCCTTCTGTTTCGACCGCCAAACCTCTCACGGGAGCATTTGCAACCGTTTGGCACCATTTTCGAATGAATTGCCGAAAGTCAGATTTTTTTTCAAATTGGACCCCGGGGCTTAGGGATTTTTTCAAAAAAATCTTTTTCTGCCAGTTAAGTTGTCGAAGGCTGATTTCTTGTCCTGTGATAAAAAGCCTTCTGTTTCGACCGCCAAACCTCTCACGGGAGCATTTGCAACCGTTTGGCCCCAATTTTGAGTGAATTGCCGAAAGTCAGATTTTTGATGAAATTGTGACCCCGGGGCTTAGGGATTTTTTCAAAAAAATCTTTTTCCTCCGATTAAGTTGTCGAGGGCTGATTTCTTTTCCTGTGATAAAAAGCCTTCTGTTTCGAACGCCAAACCTCTCACGGGAGCATTTGCAACCATTTGGCCCCATTTTTGAGTGAATTGACGAAAGTCAGATTTTTGATGAAATTTTGACCCCGGGGATTAGGGATTTTTTCAAAAAAATATTTTTCTGCCCGTTAAGTTGTCGAAGGCTGATTTCTTGTGCTGTGATAAAAAGCCTACTGTTTCGACCGCCAAACCTCTCACGGGAGCATTTTCAACCGTTTGGCCCCATTTTTGAGTGAATTGCCAAAAGTCAGATTTTTGATGAAATTGTGACCCCGGGGCTTAGGGATTTTTTCAAAAAAATCTTTTTCTGCCAGTTAAGTTGTCGAGGGCTGATTTCTTTTCCTGTGATAAAAAGCCTTCTGTTTCTACCGCCAAACCTTTCAGGGGAGCATATGCAACCGTTTGGCCCCATTTTTGAGTAAATTGCCGAAAGGCAGATTTTTGATGAAATTGTGAACCCGGGGCTTAGGGATTTTTTCAAAAAAATATTTTTCTCCCATTTAAGTTGTCGAGGGCTGATTTCTTGTCCTGTGATAAAAAGCCTTCTGTTTCGACCGCCAAACCTCTCAGGGGAGCATTTGCAACCGTTTGGCAACATTTTTGAGTGAATTGCCGAACGTCAGATTTTTGATGAAATTTTGACCCGGCGGCTAAGGGATTTTTTCAAAAAAATCTTTTCCCAGTTAAATTGTCGAGGGCTGATTTCCTGTCCTGTGATAAAAAGCCTTCTCTTTCGACCGCCAAACCACTCACGGGAGCATTTGCAACGGTTTGGCCCCTATTTTGAGTGAATAGCCGAAAGTCAGATTTTTGATGAAATTGTGACCCCGGGGCTTAGGGATTTTTTCAAAAAAATCTTTTTCTGCCCGTTAGGTTGTCGAGGGCTGATTTCTTGTCCTGTGATAAAAAGCCTTCTGTTTCGACCGCCAAACCTCTCACAGGAGCATTTGCAACCGTTTGGCCCCATTTTTGATTGAATTGCCAAAAGGCAGATTTTTGATGAAATTGTGACCCCGGGGCTTAGGGATTTTTTCAAAAAAATATTTTTCTCCCATTTAAGTTGTCGAGGGCTGATTTCTTGTCCTGTGATAAAAAGCATTCTGTTTCGACCGCCAAACCTCTCAGGGGAGCATTTGCAACCGTTTGGCAACATTTTTGAGTGAATTGCCGAACGTCAGATTTTTGATGAAATTGTGACCCCGGGGCTTAGGGATTTTTTCAAAAAAATCTTTTTCCTCCGCTTAAGTTGTCGAGGGCTAATTTCTTTTCCTGTGTTAAAAAGCCTTCTGTTTCGACCGCTAAACCTCTCACGGGAGCATTTGCAACCGTTTGGCCCCAATTTTGATTGAATTGCCAAAAGTCAGATTTTTGATGAAATTGTGACCCCGGGGCTTAGGGATTTTTTCAAAAAAATATTTTTCTCCCAGTTATGTTGTCGAGGGCTGATTTCTTTTCCTGTGGCAAAAAGGCTTCTGTTTCGACCGCCAAACCTCTCACGGGAGCATTTGCAACCATTTGGCCCCATTTTTGAGTGAATTGCCGAAAGTCAGATTTTTGATGAAATTTTGACCCGGCGGCTAAGGGATTTTTTCAAAAAAATCTTTTTCTCCCAGTCAAATTGTCGAGGGCTGATTTCCTGTCCTGTGATAAAAAGCCTTCTCTTTCGACCGCCAAACAACTCACGGGAGCATTTGCAACGGTTTGGCCCCTATTTTGAGTGAATAGCCGAAAGTCAGATTTTTGATGAAATTGTGACCCCGGGGCTTAGGGATTTTTTCAAAAAAATCTTTTTCTGCCCGTTAGGTTGTCGAGGGCTGATTTCTTGTCCTGTGATAAAAAGCCTTCTGTTTCGACCGCCAAACCTCTCACAGGAGCATTTGGAACTGTTTGTCACCATTTTCGAGTGAATTGCCGAAAGTCAGATTTTTGATGAAATTGTGACCCCGGGGCTTAGGGATTTTTTCAAAAAAAAAATTTCAGCCGGTTAAGTTGTCGAAGGCTGATTTCTTTTCCTGTTATAAAAAGCCTTCTGTTTCGACCGCCAAACCTTTCAGGGGAGCACTTTCAACCGTTTGGCTCCAATTTTGAGTGAATTGCCGAACGTCAGATTTTTGATGAAATTGTGACCCCGAGGCTTAGGGATTTTTTCATAAAAATCTTTTTCTCCCAGTTAAATTGTCGAGGGCTGATTTCCTGTCCTGTGATAAAAAGCCTTCTGTTTCGACCGCCAAACCACTCACGGGAGCATTTGCAACGGTTTGGCCCCTATTTTGAGTGAATAGCCGAAAGTCAGATTTTAGATGAAATTGTGACCCCGGGGCTTAGGGATTTTTTCAAAAAAATCTTTTTCTGCCCGTTAAGTTGTCGAGGGCTGATTTCTTGTGCTGTGATAAAAAGCCTACTGTTTCTACCGCCAAACCACTCAGGGGAGCATTTGCAACCGTTTGGCACCATTTTCGAATGAATTGCCGAAAGTCAGATTTTTGATTAAATTGTTACCCCGGGGCTTAGGGATTTTTTCAAAAAAATCTTCTTCCTCCGGTGAAGTTGTCGAGGGCTGATTTCTTGTCCTGTGATAAAAAGCCTTCTGTTTCGACCGCCAAACCTATCACGGGAGCATTTGCAACCGTTTGGCACCATTTTCGAATGGATTGCCGAAAGTCAGATTTTTTTTCAAATTTGACCCCGGGGCTTAGGGATTCTTTCAAAACAAAAATTTCCTCCCGGTGAAGTTGTCGAGGGCTGATTTCTTGTCCTGTGATAAAAAGCCTTCTGTTTCCACCGCCAAACCCTCTCACGGGAGCATTTGCAACCCTTTGACACCATTTTTGAGTGAATTGCCGAAAGTCAGATTTTTGATGAAATTGTGACCCCGGGGCTTAGGGATGTTTTTCAAAAAAATATTTTTCTGCTGGTGAAGTTGTCGAGGGCTGATTTCTTTTCCTGTGATAAAACGCCTTCTGTTTCGACCGCCAAACCTTTCAGGGGAGTACTTCCAACTGTTTGCCCCATTTTTGAGTGAATTGCCGAAAGTCAGATTTTTGATGAAATTTTGACCCGGCGCCTTAGGGATTTTTTCAAAAAAATCTTTTTCTGCCCGTTAGGTTGTCGAGGGCTGATTTCTTTTCCTGTGATAAAAAGCCTTCTGTTTCCACCGCCAAACCTCTCACGAGAGCATTTGGAACCGTTTGGCACCATTTTCGAATGAATTGCCGAAAGTCAGATTTTTGATGAAATTGTGACCCCGGGGCTTTGGGATTTTTTCAAAAAAAAAATTTCGGCCGGTTAAGTTGTCGAAGGCTGATTTCTTTTCCTGTTATAAAAAGCCTTCTGTTTCGACCGCCAAACCTTTCAGGGGAGAACTTTCAACCTTTTGGCTCCAATTTTGAGTGAATTGCCGAAAGTCAGATTTTAAATGAAATTTTGACCTGGCGGCTTAGGGATTTTTTCAAAAAAAATCTTTTTCTGCCGGTGAAGTTGTCGAGGGCTGATTTCTTTTCCTGTGATAAAAAGCCTTCTGTTTCGACCGCCAAACCTCTCAAGGGAGCATTTGCAACCGTTTGGCACCATTTTCGAATGAATTGCCGAAAGTCAGTTTTTTTTTCAAATTGGACCCCGGGGCTTAGGGATTTTTTCAAAAAAATCTTTTTCTCCAGGTTAAATTGTCGAGGGCTGATTTCCTGTCCTGTGATAAAAAGCCTTCTGTTTCGACTGCCAAACCACTCACGGGAGCATTTGCAACGGTTTGGCCCCTATTTTGAGTGAATAGCCGAAAGTCAGATTTTTGATGAAATTGTGACCCCGGGGCTTAGGGATTTTTTCAAAAAAATCTTTTTCTGCCCGTTAAGTTGTCGAGGGCTGATTTCTTGTGCTGTGATAAAAAGCCTACTGTTTCTACCGCCAAACCTCTCAGGGGAACATTTGGAACCGTTTGGCACCATTTTCGAATGAATTGCCGAAAGTCAGATTTTTGATGAAATTGTGACCCCGGGGCTTAGGTATTTTTTCCAAAAAAAAAAATTTCTGCCGGTTAAGTTGTCGAAGGCTGATTTCTTTTTCTGTTATAAAAAGCCTTCTGTTTCGACCGCCAAACCTCTCACGGGAGCATTTGGAACCGTTTGGCACCATTTTCGAGTGAATTGCCGAAAGTCAGATTTTTGATGAAATTGTGACCCCGGGGCTTAGGGATTTTTTCAAAAAAAAATTTTCTCCCATTTAAGTTGTCGAGGGCTGATTTCTTGTCCTGTGATAAAAAGGCTTCTGTTTCGACCGCCAAACCTCTCACGGGAGCATTTGCAACCGTTTGGCCCCAATTTTGATTGAATTGCCAAAAGTCAGATTTTTGATGAAATTGTGACCCCGGGGCTTAGGGATTTTTTCAAAAAAATATTTTTCTCCCAGTTAAGTTGTCGAGGGCTGATTTCTTTTCCTGTGACAAAAAGCCTTCTGCTTCGACCGCCAAACCTCTCACGGGAGCATTTGCAACCATTTGGCCCCATTTTTGAGTGAATTGCCGAAAGTCAGATTTTTGATGAAATTTTGACCCGGCGGCTTAGGGATTTTTTCAAAAAAATCTTTTTCTGCCCGTTAAGTTGTCGAGGGCTGATTTCTTGTCCTGTGATAAAAAGCCTACTGTTTCTACCGCCAAACCTCTCAGGGGAGCATTTGCAACCGTTTGGCACCATTTTCGAATGAATTGCCGAAAGTCAGATTTTTGATGAAATTTTGACCCGGCGGCTTAGGGATTTTTTCAAAAAAAAAAATTTCAGCCGGTTAAGTTGTCGAAGGCTGATTTCTTTTTCTGTTATAAAAAGCCTTCTGTTTCGACCGCCAAACCTTTCAGGGGAGCACTTTCAACCGTTTGGCTCCAACTTTGAGTGAATTGCCGAAAGTCAGATTTTTGATGAAATTGTGACCCCGGGGCTTACGGATTTTTTCAAAAAAATCTTTTTCTGCCAGTTAAGTTGTCATAGGCTGATTTCTTGTCCTGTGATAAAAAGCCTTCTGTTTCGACCGCCAAACCTCTCACGGGAGCATTTGCAACCGTTTGGCCCCAATTTTGAGTGAATTGCCGAAAGTCAGATTTTTGATGAAATTGTGACCCCGGGGCTTACGGATTTTTTCAAAAAAATCTTTTTCCTCCGATTAAGTTGTCGAGGGCTGATTACTTTTCCTGTGATAAAAAGCCTTCTGTTTCGACCGCCAAACCTCTCACGGGAGCATTTGCAACGATTTGGCCCCATTTTTGAGTGAATTGCCGAAAGTCAGATTTTTGATGAAATTTTGACCCCGGGGCTTAGGGATTTTTTCAAAAAAATCTTTTTCTCCCAGTTAAATTGTCGAGGGCTGATTTCCTGTCCTGTGATAAAAAGCCTTCTGTTTCGACCGCCAAACCACTCACGGGAGCATTTGCAACGGTTTGGCCCCTATTTTGAGTGAATAGCCGAAAGTGAGATTTTTGATGAAATTTTGACCCCGGGGCTTAGGGATTTTTTCAAAAAAATCTTTTTCTGCCCGTTAAGTTGGCGAGGGCTGATTTCTTGTGCTGTGATAAAAAGCCTACTGTTTCTACCGCCAAACCTCTCAGGGGAGCATTTGCAACCGTTTGGCACCATTTTCGAATGAATTGCCGAAAGTCAGATTTTTGATGAAATTGTGACCCCGGGGCTTAGGGATTTTTTCCAAAAATAAAATTTCAGCCGGTTAAGTTGTCGAAGGCTGATTTCTTTTCCTGTTATAAAAAGCCTTCTGTTTCGACCGTCAAACCTTTCAGGGGAGCACTTTCAACCGTTTGGCTCCAATTTTGAGTGAATTGCCGAAAGTCAGATTTTTGATTAAATTGTGACCCCTGGGCTTAGGGATTTTTTCAAAAAAATCTTTTTCTGCCGGTGAAGTTGTCGAGGGCTGATTTCTTTTCCTGTTATAAAAAGCCTTCTGTTTCGCCCGCCAAACCTCTCACGGGAGCATTTGCAACCGTTTGGCACCATTTTCGAATGAATTGCCGAAAGTCAGATTTTTTTCAAATTTGACCCCGGGGCTTAGGGATTTTTTCAAAAAAATCTTTTTCTGCCAGTGAAGTTGTCGAGGGCTGATTTCTTTTCCTGTGATAAAAAGCCTTCTGTTTCTACCGCCAAACCTCTCACGGGAGCATTTGCAACCGTTTGGCCCCTTTTTTGAGTAAATTGCCGAAAGGCAGATTTTTGATGAAATTGTGACCCCGGGGCTTAGGGATTTTTTCAAAAAAATATTTTTCTCCCATTTAAGTTGTCGAGGGCTGATTTCTTGTCCTTTGATAAAAAGCATTCTGTTTCGACCGCCAAACCTCTCAGGGGAGCATTTGCAACCGTTTGGCAACATTTTTGAGTGAATTGCCGAAAGTCAGATTTTTGATGAAATTGTGACCCCTGGGCTTAGGGATTTTTTCAAAAAAATCTTTTCCCTCCGCTTAAGTTGTCGAGGGCTGATTTCTTTTCCTGTGATAAAAAGCCTTCTGTTTCGACCGCCAAACCTCTCACGGGAGCATTTGCAACCGTTTGGCCCCAATTTTGATTGAATTGCCAAAAGTCAGATTTTTGATGAAATTGTGACCCCGGGGCTTAGGGATTTTTTCAAAAAAATCTTTTTCTGCCGGTGAAGTTTTCGAGGACTGATTTCTTGTCCTGTGATAAAAAGCCTTCTGTTTCGACCACCAAACCTCTGAGGGGAGCATATGCAACCGTTTGGCACCATTTTTGAGTGAATTGCCGAAATTCAGATTTTTGATGAAATTGTGACCCCGGGGCATAGGGATTTTTTCAAAAAAATCTTTTTCTGCCGGTGAAGTTGTCGAGGGTTGATTTCTTTTCCTGTGAGAAAAAGTCTTTTGTATCAATCGCCAAACCTCTCAGAGGAGCATTTGCAACCATTCGGCACCATTTTTGAATGAATTGCCGAAAGTCAGATTTTTGATGAAATTGTGACCCCGGGGCTTAGGGATTTTTTCAAAAAAACCTTTCTCTGCCGTTTAAGTTGTCGAGGGCTGATTTCTTTTCCTGTGATAAAAAGGCTTCTGTTTCGACCGCCAAACCTTTCAGGGGATCATTTGCAACCGTTTGGACCCATTTTTGAGTGAATTGCCGAAAGTCATATTTTTGATGAAATTGTGACCCCGGGGCTTAGGGATTTTTTCAAAAAAATCTTTTTCTCCCAGTTAAATTGTTGAGGGCTTATTTCCTGTCCTGTGATAAAAAGCCTTCTGTTTCGACCACCAAACCTATCAGGGGAGCATAGGAAACCGTTTGGCCCCAAGTTTGAATGAATTGTCGAAAGTCAGATTTTTGATGAAATTGTGACTTAGTGTTTTTTTCAAAAAAATCATTTTCTGCCGCTAAAGTTGTCGAGCGCTGATTTGTTATCCCGTGAAAAAAAGCCTTCTGTTTCGACCGCCAAACCTTTCAGGGGAGTATTTGCAACCGTTTGGCAGCATTTTTGCGTGAATTGCCGAAAGTCAGATTTTTGAAGAAATTGTGACCCCGGGGCTTAGGGATTTTTTCAAAATAATATTTTTCTCCCAGTTAAGTTGTCGAGGGTGGATTTCTTTTCCTGTGATAAAAAGCCTTCTGTTTCGACCGCCAAACCTCTCACGGGAGCATTTGCAAACGTTTGGCCCCATTTTCGAATGAATTGCCGAAAGTCAGATTTTTGATGAAATTGTGACCCCGGGGCTTAGGGATTTTTTCAAAAAAATCTTTTTCTGCCACTTAAGTTGTCAAGGGCTGATTTCTTTTCCTGTTTTAAAAAGCCTTCTGTTTCGACCGCCAAACCTCTCACGGGAGCATTTGCAACCGTTTGGCCCCATTTTTGAGTGAATTGCCGAAAGTCATATTTTTGATGAAATTGTGACCCCGGGGCTTAGGGATTTTTTCAAAAAAATCTTTTTCTCCCAGTTAAATTGTCGAGGGCTTATTTCCTGTCCTGTGATAAAAAGCCTTCTGTTTCGACCGCCAAACCTTTCAGGGGAGTATTTGCAACCGTTTGGCAGCATTTTTACGTGAATTGCCGAAAGTCAGATTTTTGAAGAAATTGTGACCCCGGGGCTTAGGGATTTTTTCAAAATAATATTTTTCTCCCAGTTAAGTTGTCGAGGGCTGATTTCTTTTCCTGTGATAAAAAGCCTTCTGTTTCGACCGCCAAACCTCTCACGGGAGCATTTGCAAACGTTTGGCACCATTTTCGAATGAATTGCCGAAAGTCAGATTTTTGATGAAATTGTGACCCCGGGGCTTAGGGATTTTTTCAAAAAAATCTTTTTCTCCCAGTTAAATTGTTGAGGGCTTATTTCCTGTCCTGTGATAAAAAGCCTTCTGTTTCGACCACCAAACCTATCAGGGGAGCATAGGAAACCGTTTGGCCCCAATTTTGAATGAATTGTCGAAAGTCAGATTTTTGATGAAATTGTGACTTAGTGTTTTTTTCAAAAAAATCATTTTCTGCCGCCAAAGTTGTCGAGCGCTGATTTGTTATCCCGTGAAAAAAAGCCTTCTGTTTCGACCGCCAAACCTTTCAGGGGAGTATTTGCAACCGTTTGGCAGCATTTTTGCGTGAATTGCCGAAAGTCAGATTTTTGAAGAAATTGTGACCCCGGGGCTTAGGGATTTTTTCAAAATAATATTTTTCTCCCAGTTAAGTTGTCGAGGGCTGATTTCTTTTCCTGTGATAAAAAGCCTTCTGTTTCGACCGCCAAACCTCTCACGGGAGCATTTGCAAACGTTTGGCACCATTTTCGAATGAATTGCCGAAAGTCAGATTTTTTTGCAAATTGTGACCCCGGGGCTTGGGGATTTTTTCAAAAAAATAATTTTCTACCGGTTAAGTTGTCGAAGGCTGATTTCTTGTCCTGTGATAAAAAGCCTTCAGTTTCGATCACCAAACCTCTGAGGGGAGCATTTGCAACCGTTTGTCCCCAATTTTGAGTGAATTGCCGAAAGTCAGATTTTTGATGAAATTGTGACCCCGGGGCTTAGGGATTTTTTCAAAAAAATCTTTTTCTGCCAGTTAAGTTGTCGAGGGCTGATTTCTTTTCCTGTAATAAAAAGCCTTCTGTTTCTACCGCCAAACCTCGCACGGGAGCATTTGCAACCGTTTGTCGCCAATTTTGATTGAATTGCCAAAAGTCAGATTATTGATGAAATTGGGACCCTGGGGCTTAGGGATTTTTTCAAAAAAATCTTTTTCTGCCGGTGAAGTTGTCGAGGACTGATTTCTTTTCCTGTCATAAAAAGCCTTCAGTTTCGATCACCAAACCTCTGAGGGGAGCATATGCAACCGTTTGGCACCATTTTTGAGTGAATTGCCGAAATTCAGATTATTGATGAAATTGTGACCCCGGGGCTTAGGGATTTTTTCAAAAAAATATTTTTCTGCCGGTGAAGTTGTCGAGGGCTGATTTCTTTTCCTGTGAGAAAAAGCCTTCTGTATCAATCGCCAAACCTCTCAGGGGAGCATTTGCAACCGTTCGGCACAATTTTTGACTGAATTGCCGAAAGTCAGATTTTTGATGAAATTGTGACCCCGGGGCTTAGGGATTTTTTCAAAAAAATCTTTTTCTGCCACTTAAGTTGTCAAGGGCTGATTTCTTTTCCTGTTTTAAAAAGCCTTCTGTTTCGACCGCCAAACCTCTCACGGGAGCATTTGCAACCGTTTGGCCCCATTTTTGAGTGAATTGCCGAAAGTCATATTTTTGATGAAATTGTGACCCCGGGGCTTAGGGATTTTTTCAAAAAAATCTTTTTCTCCCAGTTAAATTGTCGAGGGCTTATTTCCTGTCCTGTGATAAAAAGCCTTCTGTTTCGACCACCAAACCTTTCAGGGGAGTATTTGCAACCGTTTGGCAGCATTTTTGCGTGAATTGCCGAAAGTCAGATTTTTGATGAAATTGTGACCCCAGGGCTTAGGGATTTTTTCAAAATAATATTTTTCTCCCAGTTAAATTGTCGAGGGCTGATTTCCTGTCCTGTGATAAAAAGCCTTCTGTTTCGACGGCCAAACCTCTCACGGGAGCATATGCAACCGTTTGGCACCATTTTTGAGTGAATTGCCGAAATTCAGATTTTTGATGAAATTGTGACCCCGGGGCTCAGGGATTTTTTCAAAAAAAAAAAACTTTAGCCGGTTAAATTGTCGAGGGCTGATTTCTTTTCCTGTGATTAAAAGCCTTCTGTTTCGACCACCAAACCTTTCAGGGGAGTATTTGCAACCGTTTGGCACCATTTTTGAGTGATTTACCGAAAGTCAGATTTTTTATGAAATTGGGACCCTGGGGCTTAGGGATGTTTTCAAAAAAATATTTTTCTGCCGGTGAAGTTGTCGAGGGATGATTTCTTTTCCTGTGAGAAAAAGCCTTCTGTATCAATCGCCAAACCTTTCAGGGGAGCACTTTCAACAGTTTGGCCCCAATTTTGAGAGAATTGCCGAAAGTCAGATTTTTGATGAAATTGTGACCCCGGGGCTTAAGGGTTTTTTCAAAAAAATCTTTTTCTGCCGGTGATGTTGTCGAGGCCTGATTTCTTTTCCCGTCAGAAAAAGCCTTCTGTTTAGACCACCAAACCTCTCAAGGGAGCATTTGCAACCGTTTGGCCTCATTTTTGAGTGAATTGCCGAAAGTCAGATTTTTGATGAAATTGTGACCCCGGGGCTTAGGGAATTTTTCAAAAAAATATTTTTCTGCCGGTTAAGTTGTCGAGGGTTGATTTCTTTTCCTGTGATAAAAAGCCTTCTGTTTCGACCGCCAAACCTCTCACGGGAGCATTTGCAACCGTTTGGCCCCAATTTTGATTGAATTGCCAAAAGTCAGATTTTTGATGAAATTGTGACCCCAGGGCTTAGGGATTTTTTCAAAAAAATCTTTTTCTGCCGGTGAAGTTGTCGAGGACTGATTTCTTTTCCTGTGATAAAAAGCCTTCTGTTTCGACCGCCAAACCTCTCACGGTACCATTTGCAACCGTTTGGCCCCATTTTTGAGTGAATTGCCGAAAATCAGATTTTTGATGAAATTGTGACCCCGGGGCTTAGGGATTTTTTCAAAAAAATCTTTTTCCTCCGGTGAAGTTGTCGAGGACTATTTTCTTTTCCCGTCATCAAAAGCCTTCTGTTTCGACCGCCAAATTTCTCATGGGAGCATTAGTAACCGTTTGGCCGCATTTTTGAGTGAATTGCCGAAAGTCAGATTTTTGATGAAATTGTGACCCCGGGGCTTAGGGAATTTTTCAAAAAAATATTTTTCTGCCGGTTAAGTTGTCGAGGGCTGATTTCTTTTCCTGTGATAAAAAGCCTTCTGTTTCGACCGCCAAACCTCTCACGGGAGCGTTTGCAACCGTTTGGCCCCAATTTTGATTGAATTGCCAAAAGTCAGATTTTTGATGAAATTGTGACCCCGGGGCTTAGGGATTTTTTCAAAAAAATATTTTTCTGCCGGTTAAGTTTTCGAGGGCTGATTTCTTTTCCCGTCATAAAAAGCCTTCTGTTTCGACCGCCAAACCTCTCACGGGACCATTTGCAACCGTTTGGCCCCATTTTTGAGTGAATTGCCGAAAATCAGATTTTTGATGAAATTGTGACCCCGGGGCTTAGGGATTTTTTCAAAAAAATCTTTTTCCTCCGGTTAAGTTGTCGAGGGCTGATTTCTTTTCCTGTGATAAAACGCCTTCTGTTTCAACCGCCAAACCTTTCAGAGGAGCACTTTCAACCTTTGGCCCCATTTTTGAGTGAATTGCCGAAAGTTAGATTTTTGATGAAATTGTGACCCCGGGGCTTAGGGATTTTTTAAAAAAAATCTTTTTCCTCCGGTTAAGTTTTCAAGGGCTGATTTCTTTTCCTGTGATAAAACGCCTTCTGTTTCGACCGCCAAAGTTTTCAGAGGAGCACTTTCAACCGTTTGGCCCCATTTTTGAGTGAATTGCAGAAAGTTAGATTTTTGATGAAATTGTGACCCCGGGGCTAAAGGATTTTTTCAAAAAAATCTTTTTCTGCCAGTGAAGTTGTCGAGGGCTGATTTATTTCCCGTCATAAAAAGCCTCCTGTTTCAACCGCCAAACCTCTCACGGGAGCATTTGCAACCGTTTGGCACCATTTTCGAATGAATTTCCGAAAGTCAGAGTTTTGATGAAATTATGACCCCGGGGCTTGTGGATTTTTCCAAAAAAATCTTTTTCTGCCGGTGAAGTTGTCGAGGGTGGATTTCTTTACTTGTGATAAAAAGGCTTCTGTTTCGACCGCCAAACCTTCCACGGGAGCATTTGCAACCGTTTGGCCCCATTTTTGAGTGAATTGCCGAAAGTCAGATTTTTGATGAAATTGTGAACCCGGGGCTTAGGGATTTTTTCAAAAAAATCTTTTTCTGCTGGTGAAGTTGTCGAGGGCTGATTTCTTTTCCTGTCATAAATACCCTTCTGTTTCGACCGCCAAACCTCTCACGGGAGCATTTGCAACCCTTTGGCACCATTTTTGAGTGAATTGCCGAAAGTCAGATTTTTGATGAAATTGTGACACCGGAGCTTAGGGATTTTTTTCAAAAAAATCTTTTTCCTCCGGTTAAGTTGTCGAGGACTGATTTCTTTTCCCGTCACAAAAAAGCCTTCTGTTTCGACCACCAAACCTCTCACGGGACCATTTGCAACCGTTTGGCACCATTTTTAAGTGAATTGCCGAAAGTGAGATTTTTGATGAAATTGTGACCCCGGGGCTTAGGGATTTTTTCAAAAAAATCTTTTTCTGCCGGTTAAGTTGTCGAGGGCTGATTTCTTTTCCTGTGATAAAAAACCTTCTGTTTCGACCGCTGAACCTTCCACGGGAGCATTTGCAACCGTTTGGCACAATTTTTGAGTGAATTGCCTAAAGTCAGATTTTTGATGAAATTGTGACCCCGGGGCTTAGGGATTTTTTCAAAAAAATATTTTTCTGCCGGTTAAGTTGTCGAGAGCTGATTTCCAGTCCTGTGATAAAAAGCCTTCTGTTTCGACCACCAAACCTCTCACGGGAGCATTTGCAACCGTTTGGCACCATTTTTGAGTGAATTGCCGAAAGTCAGATTTTTGATGAAATTGTGACTCGGGGGCTTAGGGATTTTTTCAAAAAAAATTTTTTCTGCCGCTTAAGTTGTCGAGGGCTGATTTCCAGTCCTGTGATAAAAAGCCTTCTGTTTCGACCGCCAAACCTCTCACGGGAGCATTTGCAACAGTTTGGCCCCATTTTTGAGTGAATTGCCGAAAGTCAGATTTTTGATGAAATTGTGAACCCGGGGCTTAGGGATTTTTTCAAAAAAAAATTTCTGCTGGTGAAGTTGTTGAGGGCTGATTTCTTTTGCTGTCATAAAAAGCCTTCTGTTTCGACCGCCAAACCTCTCACGGGAGCATTTGCAACCCTTTTGCACCATTTTTGAGTGAATTGCCGAAAGTCAGATTTTTGATGAAATTGTGACACCGGAGCTTAGGGATTTTTTTCAAAAAAATCTTTTTCCTCCGGTTAAGTTGTCGAGGACTGATTTCTTTTCCCGTCATAAAAAGCCTTCTGTTTCGACCACCAAACCTCTCACGGGAGCAATTGCAACCGTTTGGCACCATTTTTGAGTGAATTGCCGAAAGTCAGATTTTTGATGAAATTGTGACCCCGGGGCTTAGGGAATTTTTCAAAAAAATCTTTTTCTGCCGGTTAAGTTGTCGAGGGCTGATTTCTTTTCCTGTGATAAAAAGCCTTCTGTTTCGACCGCCAAACCTCTCACGGGAGCATTTGCAACCGTTTGGCCCCAATTTTGATTGAATTTCCAAAAGTCAGATTTTTGATGAAATTGTGACCCCGGGGCTTAGGGATTTTTTCAAAAAAATCTTTTTCTGCCGGTGAAGTTGTCGAGGACTGATTTCTTTTCCTGTGATAAAAAGCCTTCTGTTTCAACCACCAAACCTCTCACGGGAGCATTTGGAACCGTTTCGCACCATTTTCGAATGAATTGCCGAAAGTCACATTTTTGATGAAATTGTGACCCCGGGGCTTAGGGATTTTTTTCAAAAAAATCTTTTTCTGCCGGTTAAGTTGTCGAGGGCTGATTTCTTTTCCTGTGATAAAAAGCCTTCTGTTTCGACCGCCAAACCTCTCACGGGAGCATTTGCAACCGTTTGGCACCATTTTTGAGTGAATTGCCGAAAGTCAGATTTTTGATGAAATTAGGGATTTTTTCAAAAAAATATTTTTCTGCCGGTTAAGTGGTCGAGGCTGATTTCCAGTCCTGTGATAAAAAGCCTTCTGTTTCGACCGCAAAACCACTCACGGGAGCATTTGCAAACGTTTGGCCCCAATTTTGATTGAATTGCCAAAAGTCAGATTTTTGATGAAATTGTGACCCCGGGGCTTCGGCATTTTTTCAAAAAAATATTTTTCTGCCGGTGAAGTTGTCGAGGGCTGATTTCTTTTCCCGTATTAAAAAGCCTTCTGTTTCGACCGCCAAACCTTTCAGAGGAGCACTTTCAACCGTTTGGCCCCATTTTTGAGTGAATTGCCGAAAGTTAGATTTTTGATGAAATTGTGACCCCGGGGCTTAGGGATTTTTTCAAAAAAATCTTTTTCTGCCGGTGAAGTTGTCGAGGGCTGATTTATTTCCCGTCATAAAAAGCCTCCTGTTTCGACCGCCAAACCTCTCACGGGAGCATTTGCAACCGTTTGGCACCATTTTCGAATGAATTTCCGAAAGTCAGATTTTTGATGAAATTGTGACACCGGAGCTTAGGGATTTTTTTCAAAAACATCTTTTTCCTCCGGTTAAGTTGTCGAGGACTGATTTCTTTTCCCGTCATAAAAAGCCTTCTGTTTCGACCACCAAACCTCTCACGGGAGCATTTGCAACCGTTTGGCACCATTTTTGAGTGAATTGCCGAAAGTCAGATTTTTGATGAAATTGTGACCCCGGGGCTTAGGGAATTTTTCAAAAAAATCTTTTTCTGCCGGTTAAGTTGTCGAGGGCTGATTTCTTTTCCTGTGATAAAAAGCCTTCTGTTTCGACCGCCAAACCTCTCACGGGAGCATTTGCAACCGTTTTGCCCCAATTTTGATTGAATTTCCAAAAGTCAGATTTTTGATGAAATTGTGACCCCGGGGCTTAGGGATTTTTTCAAAAAAATCTTTTTATGCCGGTTAAGTTGTCGAGGACTGATTTCTTTTCCTGTGATAAAAAGCCTTCTGTTTCAACCACCAAACCTCTCACGGGAGCATTTGCAACCGTTTGGCACCATTTTTGAGTGAATTGCCGAAAGTCAGATTTTTGATGAAATTAGGGATTTTTTCAAAAAAATCTTTTCCTGCCGGTTAAGTTGTCGAGGGTTGATTTCTTTTCCTGTGATAAAAAGCCTTCTGTTTCGACCGCCAAACCTCTCACGGGAGCATTTGCAACCGTTTGGCACCATTTTTGAGTGAATTGCCAAAAGTCAGATTTTTGATGGAATTGTGACCCCGGGGCTTAGGGATTTTTTCAAAAAAATCTTTTTCCTCCGGTTAAGTTGTTAAGGGCTGATTTCTACTCCTGTGATAAAACGCCTTCTGTTTCGACCGCCAAACCTTTCAGAGGAGCACTTTCAACCGTTTGGCCCCATTTTTGAGTGAATTGCCGAAAGTTAGATTTTTGATGAAATTGTGACCCTGGGGCTTAGGGATTTTTTCAAAAAAATCTTTTTCTGCCGGTGAAGTTGTCGAGGGCTGATTTATTTCCCGTCATAAAAAGCCTCCTGTTTCGACCGCCAAACCTCTCACGGGAGCATTTGCAACCGTTTGGCACCATTTTCGAATGAATTTCCGAAAGTCAGAATTTTGATGAAATTGTGACCCCGGGGCTTAGGGATTTTTCCAAAAAAATCTTTTTCTGCCGGTTAAGTTGTCGAGGGCGGATTTCTTTACTTGTGATAAAAAGGCTTCTGTTTCGACCGCCAAAACTCTCTGGGGAGCATTTGCAACCGTTTGTCCCCAATTTTGAGTGAATTGCCGAAAGTTAGATTTTTGATGAAATTGTTACCCCGGGGCTTAGGGATTTTTTCAAAAAAAGGTTTTTCTGCCGGTGAAGTTGTCGAGTGCTGATTTCTTGTCCTGTGATAAAAAGCCTTCTGTTTCGACCACCAAACCTCTCACGGGAGCATTTGCAACCGTTTGGCCCCATTTTTGAGTGAATTGCCGAAAGTAAGTTTTTTTGATGAAATTTTGACCCCGGGTCTTAGGGATTTTTTCAAAAAAATATTTTTCTCCCAGTTAAGTTGTCGAGGGCTGATTTCCTGTCCTGTGATAAAAAGCCTTCTGTTTCTACCGCCAAACCTCTCACGGGACCATATGCAACCGTTTGGCCCCATTTTTGAGTGAATTGCCGAAAGTCAGATTTTTGATAGAATTGTGACCCCGGGGCTTAGGGATTTTTCCAAAAAAATATTTTTCTGCCGGTTAAGTTGTCGAGGGCTGATTTCTTTTCCCATCATAAAAAGCCTTCTGTTTCGATCGCCAAACCTCTCACGGAACCATTTGCATCCGTTTGGCCCCATTTTTGAGTGAATTGCCGAAAGTCAGATTTTTGATGAAATTGTGACCCCGGGGCTTAGGGATTTTTTCAAAAAAATCTTTTCCCTCCGGTTAAGTTGTTGAGGGCTGATTTCTTGTCCTGTGATAAAAAGCCTTCTGTTTCGACCGCCAAACCTTTCAGGAGAGCATTTGCAACCGTTTGGACCCATTTTTGAGTGAATTGCCGAAAGTCAGATTTTTGATGAAATTGTGACCCCTGGGCTTAGGGCTTTTTTCAAAAAAATCTTTTTCTGCAGGTGAAGTTGTCGAGGGCTGATTTCTTGTCCTGTGATAAAAAGCCTTCTGTTTCGACCACCAAACCTCTCACGGGAGCATTTGCAACCGTTTGGCCCCATTTTTTAGTGAATTGCCGAAAGTCAGTTTTTTCATGAAATTTTGACCCCGGGGCTTAGGGATTTTTTCAAAAAAATATTTTTCTCCCAGTTAAGTTGTCGAGGGCTGATTTCCTGTCCTGTGATAAAAAGCCTTCTGTTTCGACCGCCAAACCTTTCAGGGGAGCATATGCAACCGATTGGTATGATTTTTGAGTGAATTGTAAAACGTCAGATTTTTTCAAAAAAATATTTTTCTGCCGGTGAAGTTGTCGAGGGCTGGTTTCTTTTCCCGTCATAAAAAGCCTTCTGTTTCGACCGCCAAACCTCTCACGGAACCATTTGCAACCGTTTGGCCCCATTTTTGAGTGAATTGCCGAAAGTCAGATTTTTGATGAAATTGTGACCCCGGGGCTTAGGGATTCTTTCAAAAAAATCTTTTTCCTCCGGTTAAATTGTTGAGGGCTGATTTCTTTTCCTGTGATAAAACGCCTTCTGTTTCGACCGCCAAACCTCTCACGGGAGCATTTGCAACCCTTTGGAACCATTTTTGAGTGAATTGCCGAAAGTCAGATTTTTGATGAAATTGTGACACCGGAGCTTAGGGATTTTTTTCCAAAAAATCTTTTTCCTCCGGTTAAGTTGTCGAGGACTGATTTCATTTCCCGTCATAAAAAGCCTTCTGTTTCGACCGCCAAACCTCTCACAGGACCATTTGCAACCGTTTGGCACCATTTTTAAGTGAATTGCCGAAAGTGAGATTTTTGATGAATTTGTGACCCCGGGGCTTAGGGATTTTTTCAAAAAAATCTTATTCTGCCGGTGAAGTTGTCGAGGACTGATTTCTTTTCCTGTGATAAAAAGCCTTCTGTTTCAACCGCCAAACCTCTCACGGGAGCATTTGCAACCGTTTGGCACCATTTTCGAATGAATTGCCGAAAGTCACATTTTTGATGCAATTGTGACCCCGGGGCTTAGGGATTTTTTTCAAAAAAAACTTTTTCTGCCGGTTAAGTTGTCGAGGGCTGATTTCTTTTCCTATGATAAAAAGCCTTCTGTTTCGACCACCAAACCTCTCACGGGAGCATTTGCAACCGTTTGGCACCATTTTTGAGTGAATTGCCGAAAGTCAGATTTTTGATGAAATGGTAACCCCGGGGCTTAGGGATTTTTTCAAAAAAATATTTTTCTGCCGGTTAAGTTGTCGAGGGCTGATTTCCAGTCCTGTGATAAATAGCCTTCTGTTTCGACCGCCAAACCTCTCACAGGAGCATTTGCAACCGTTTGGAGCCAATTTTGATTGAATTGCCAAAAGTCAGATTTTTGATGAAATTGTGACCCCGGGGCTTAGGGATTTTTTCAAAAAAATATTTTTCTGCCGGTGAAGTTGTCGAGGGCTGATTTCTTTTCCCGTCATAAAAAGCCTTCTGTTTCGACCGCCAAACCTATCATGGGACCATTTGCAACCGTTTCGCCCCATTTTTGAGTGAATTGCCGAAAATCAGATTTTTGATGAAATTGTGACCCCGGGTCTTAGGGATTTTTTCAAAAAAATCTTTTTCCTCCGGTTAAGTTGTCGAGGGCTGATTTCTTTTCCTGTGATAAAACGCCTTCTGTTTCGACCGCCAAACCTATCAGAGGAGCACTTTCAACCGTTTGGCCCAATTTTTGAGTGAATTGCCGAAAGTTAGATTTTTGATGAAATTGTGACCCCGGGGCTTAGGGATTTTTTCAAAAAAATCTTTTTTTGCCGGTGAAGTTGTCGAGGGCTGATTTATTTCCCGTCATAAAAAGCCTCCTGTTTCGACCGCCAAACCTCTCACGGGAGCATTTTCAACCGTTTGGCACCATTTTCGAATGAATTTCCGAAAGTCAGAATTTTGATTAAATTGTGACCCCGGGGCTTAGGGATTTTTCCAAAAAAATCTTTTTCTGCCGGTTAAGTTGTCGAGGGCGGATTTCTTTACTTGTGATAAACAGGCTTCTGTTTCGACCGCCAAAACTCTCTGGGGAGCATTTGCAACCGTTTGGCCCCAATTTTGAGTGAATTGCCGATAGTTAGATTTTTGATGAAATTGTGACCCCGGGGCTTAGGGATTTTTTCAAAAAAAGCTTTTTCTGCCAGTTAAGATGTCGAGGGCTGATTTCTTTTCCTGTGATAAAAAGCTTTCTGTTTCAACCGTCAAACCTCTCACGGGAGAATTTGGAACCGTTTGGCACCATTTTCGAATGAATTGCCGAAAGTCAGATTTTTGATGAAATTGTGACCCCGGGGCTTAGGGATTCTTTCAAAAAAATCTTTTTCCTCCGGTTAAGTTGTTGAGGGCTGATTTCTTTTCCTGTGATAAAACGCCTTCTGTTTCGACCGCCAAACCTTTCAGAGGAGCATTTGCAACCCTTTGGCACCATTTTTGAGTGAATTGCCGAAAGTCAGATTTTTGATGAAATTGTGACCCCTGGGCTTAGGGCTTTTTTCAAAAAAATCTTTTTCTGCAGGTGAAGTTGTCGAGGGCTGATTTCTTGTCCTGTGATAAAAAGCCTTCTGTTTCGACCACCAAACCTCTCACGGGACCATTTGCAACCGTTTGGCCCCATTTTTTAGTGAATTGCCGAAAGTCAGTTTTTTCATGAAATTTTGACCCCGGGGCTTAGGGATTTTTTCAAAAAAATATTTTTCTCCCAGTTAAGTTGTCGAGGGCTGATTTCCTGTCCTGTGATAAAAAGCCTTCTGTTTCGACCGCCAAACCTTTCAGGGGAGCATATGCAACCGATTGGTATGATTTTTGAGTGAATTGTAAAACGTCAGATTTTTTCAAAAAAATATTTTTCTGCCGGTGAAGTTGTCGAGGGCTGGTTTCTTTTCCCGTCATAAAAAGCCTTCTGTTTCGACCGCCAAACCTCTCACGGAACCATTTGCAACCGTTTGGCCCCATTTTTGAGTGAATTGCCGAAAGTCAGATTTTTGATGAAATTGTGACCCCGGGGCTTAGGGATTCTTTCAAAAAAATCTTTTTCCTCCGGTTAAGTTGTTGAGGGCTGATTTCTTTTCCTGTGATAAAACGCCTTCTGTTTCGACCGCCAAACCTCTCACGGGAGCATTTGCAACCCTTTGGAACCATTTTTGAGTGAATTGCCGAAAGTCAGATTTTTGATGAAATTGTGACACCGGAGCTTAGGGATTTTTTTCCAAAAAATCTTTTTCCTCCGGTTAAGTTGTCGAGGACTGATTTCATTTCCCGTCATAAAAAGCCTTCTGTTTCGACCGCCAAACCTCTCACAGGACCATTTGCAACCGTTTGGCACCATTTTTAAGTGAATTGCCGAAAGTGAGATTTTTGATGAATTTGTGACCCCGGGGCTTAGGGATTTTTTCAAAAAAATCTTATTCTGCCGGTGAAGTTGTCGAGGACTGATTTCTTTTCCTGTGATAAAAAGCCTTCTGTTTCAACCGCCAAACCTCTCACGGGAGCATTTGCAACCGTTTGGCACCATTTTCGAATGAATTGCCGAAAGTCACATTTTTGATGCAATTGTGACCCCGGGGCTTAGGGATTTTTTTCAAAAAAAACTTTTTCTGCCGGTTAAGTTGTCGAGGGCTGATTTCTTTTCCTATGATAAAAAGCCTTCTGTTTCGACCACCAAACCTCTCACGGGAGCATTTGCAACCGTTTGGCACCATTTTTGAGTGAATTGCCGAAAGTCAGATTTTTGATGAAATGGTAACCCCGGGGCTTAGGGATTTTTTCAAAAAAATATTTTTCTGCCGGTTAAGTTGTCGAGGGCTGATTTCCAGTCCTGTGATAAATAGCCTTCTGTTTCGACCGCCAAACCTCTCACAGGAGCATTTGCAACCGTTTGGAGCCAATTTTGATTGAATTGCCAAAAGTCAGATTTTTGATGAAATTGTGACCCCGGGGCTTAGGGATTTTTTCAAAAAAATATTTTTCTGCCGGTGAAGTTGTCGAGGGCTGATTTCTTTTCCCGTCATAAAAAGCCTTCTGTTTCGACCGCCAAACCTATCATGGGACCATTTGCAACCGTTTCGCCCCATTTTTGAGTGAATTGCCGAAAATCAGATTTTTGATGAAATTGTGACCCCGGGTCTTAGGGATTTTTTCAAAAAAATCTTTTTCCTCCGGTTAAGTTGTCGAGGGCTGATTTCTTTTCCTGTGATAAAACGCCTTCTGTTTCGACCGCCAAACCTATCAGAGGAGCACTTTCAACCGTTTGGCCCAATTTTTGAGTGAATTGCCGAAAGTTAGATTTTTGATGAAATTGTGACCCCGGGGCTTAGGGATTTTTTCAAAAAAATCTTTTTTTGCCGGTGAAGTTGTCGAGGGCTGATTTATTTCCCGTCATAAAAAGCCTCCTGTTTCGACCGCCAAACCTCTCACGGGAGCATTTTCAACCGTTTGGCACCATTTTCGAATGAATTTCCGAAAGTCAGAATTTTGATTAAATTGTGACCCCGGGGCTTAGGGATTTTTCCAAAAAAATCTTTTTCTGCCGGTTAAGTTGTCGAGGGCGGATTTCTTTACTTGTGATAAACAGGCTTCTGTTTCGACCGCCAAAACTCTCTGGGGAGCATTTGCAACCGTTTGGCCCCAATTTTGAGTGAATTGCCGATAGTTAGATTTTTGATGAAATTGTGACCCCGGGGCTTAGGGATTTTTTCAAAAAAAGCTTTTTCTGCCAGTTAAGATGTCGAGGGCTGATTTCTTTTCCTGTGATAAAAAGCTTTCTGTTTCAACCGTCAAACCTCTCACGGGAGAATTTGGAACCGTTTGGCACCATTTTCGAATGAATTGCCGAAAGTCAGATTTTTGATGAAATTGTGACCCCGGGGCTTAGGGATTCTTTCAAAAAAATCTTTTTCCTCCGGTTAAGTTGTTGAGGGCTGATTTCTTTTCCTGTGATAAAACGCCTTCTGTTTCGACCGCCAAACCTTTCAGAGGAGCATTTGCAACCCTTTGGCACCATTTTTGAGTGAATTGCCGAAAGTCAGATTTTTGATGAAATTGTGACCCCTGGGCTTAGGGCTTTTTTCAAAAAAATCTTTTTCTGCAGGTGAAGTTGTCGAGGGCTGATTTCTTGTCCTGTGATAAAAAGCCTTCTGTTTCGACCACCAAACCTCTCACGGGACCATTTGCAACCGTTTGGCCCCATTTTTTAGTGAATTGCCGAAAGTCAGTTTTTTCATGAAATTTTGACCCCGGGGCTTAGGGATTTTTTCAAAAAAATATTTTTCTCCCAGTTAAGTTGTCGAGGGCTGATTTCCTGTCCTGTGATAAAAAGCCTTCTGTTTCGACCGCCAAACCTTTCAGGGGAGCATATGCAACCGATTGGTATGATTTTTGAGTGAATTGTAAAACGTCAGATTTTTGGTGAAATTGTGACCCCGGGGCTTAGGGATTTTTTCAAAAAAATATTTTTCTGCCGGTGAAGTTGTCGAGGGCTGGTTTCTTTTCCCGTCATAAAAAGCCTTCTGTTTCGACCGCCAAACCTCTCACGGGACCATTTGCAACCGTTTGGCCCCATTTTCGAGTGAATTGCCGAAAGTCAGATTTTTGATGAAATTGTGACCCCGGGGCTTAGGGATTCTTTCAAAAAAATCTTTTTCCTCCGGTTAAGTTGTCGAGGGCTGATTTCTTTTCCTGTGATAAAACGCCTTCTGTTTCGACCGCCAAACCTTTCAGAGGAGCACTTTCAACCTTTGGCCCCATTTTTGAGTGAATTGCCGAAAGTTAGATTTTTGATGAAATTGTGACCCCGGGGCTTAGGGATTTTTTCAAAAAAATCTTTTTCCTCCGGTTAAGTTGTCGGGGACTGATTTCATTTCCCGTCATAAAAAGCCTTCTGTTTCGACCGCCAAACCTCTCACAGGACCATTTGCAACCGTTTGGCACCATTTTTAAGTGAATTGCCGAAAGTGAGATTTTTGATGAATTTGTGACCCCGGGGCTTAGGGATTTTTTCAAAAAAATCTTATTCTCCCAGTTAAGTTGTCGAGGGCTGATTTCTTGTCCTGTGATAAACAGGCTTCTGTTTCGACCGCCAAACCTCTCATGTGAGCATTTGCAACCGTTTGGCTCCAATTTTGATTGAATTGCCAAAAGTCAAATTTTTGATGAAATTGTGACCCCGGGGCTTAGGGATTTTTTCAAAAAAATCTTTTTCTGCCGGTGAAGTTGTCGAGGACTGATTTCTTTTCCTGTGATAAAAAGCCTTCTGTTTCGACCGCCAAACCTCTCACGGGAGCATTTGCAACCGTTTGGCACCATTTTCGAATGAATTGCCGAAAGTCACATTTTTGATGAAATTGTGACCCCGGGGCTTAGGGATTTTTTTCAAAAAAAACTTTTTCTGCCGGTTAAGTTGTCGAGGGCTGATTTCTTTTCCTGTGATAAAAAGCCTTCTGTTTCGACCACCAAACCTCTCACAGGAGGATTTGCAACCGTTTGGCACCATTTTTGAGTGAATTGCCGAAAGTCAGATTTTTGATGAAATTGTAACCCCGGGGCTTAGGGATTTTTTCAAAAAAATATTTTTCTGCCGGTTAAGTTGTCGAGGGCTGATTTCTAGTCCTGTGATAAATAGCCTTCTGTTTCGACCGCCAAACCTCTCACGGGAGCATTTGCAACCGTTTGGCGCCAATTTTGATTGAATTGCCAAAAGTCAGATTTTTGATGAAATTGTGACCCCGGGGCTTAGGGATTTTTTCAAAAAAATATTTTTCTGCCGGTGAAGTTTTCGAGGGCTGATTTCTTTTCCCGTCATAAAAAGCCTTCTGTTTCGACCGCCAAAGCTCTCATGGGACCATTTGCAACCGTTTCGCCCCATTTTTGAGTGAATTGCCGAAAGTCAGAATTTTGATTAAATTGTGACCCCGCGGCTTAGGGATTTTTTCAAAAAAAGCTTTTTCTGCCAGTTAAGATGTCGAGGGCTGATTTCTTTACTTCTGATAAAAAGGCTTCTGTTTCGACCGCCAAAACTCTCAGGGGAGCATTTGCAACCGTTTGGCCCCAATTTTGAGTGAATTGCTGAAAGTCAGATTTTTGATGAAATTGTGCTTAGGGATTTTTTCAAAAAAATCTTTTTCCTCCGATTAAGTTGTCGAGGGCTGATTTCTTTTCCTGTGATAAAACGCCTTCTGTTTCGACCGCCAAACCTTTCAGAGGAGCACTTTCAACCTTTGGCCCCAATTTTGAGTGAATTGCCGAAAGTTAGATTTTTGATGAAATTGTGACCCCGGGGCTTAGGGAATTTTTCAAAAAAATCTTTTTCTGCCGGTTAAGTTGTCGAGGGCTGATTTCTTTTCCTGTGATAAAAAGCCTTCTGTTTCGACCGCCAAACCTCTCACGGGAGCATTTGCAACCGTTTGGCCCCAATTTTGATTGAAATGCGAAAAGTCAGATTTTTGATGAAATTGAGACCCCGGGGCTTAGGGATTTTTTCAAAAAAATCTTATTCTGCCGGTGAAGTTGTCGAGGACTGATTTCTTTTCCTGTGATAAAAAGCCTTCTGTTTCGACCGCCAAACCTTTCAGGGGAGCATATGCAACCGATTGGTATGATTTTTGAGTGAATTGTAAAACGTCAGATTTTTGATGAAATTGTGACCCCGGGGCTTACGGCTTTTTTCAAAAAAATATTTTTCTGCCGGTTAAGTTGTCGAGGGCTGATTTCCAGTCCTGTGATAAAAAGCCTTCTGTTTCAACCGCCAAACCTCTCACGGGAGCATTTGCAACCGTTTGGCCCCATTTTTGAGTGAATTGCCGAAAGTCAGATTTTTGATGAAATTGTGAGCTTAGGGATTTTTTCAAAAAAATATTTTTCTGCTGGTGAAGTTGTCGAGGGCTGATTTCTTTTCCTGTCATAAAAAGCCTTCTGTTTCGACCGCCAAACCTCTCACGGGAGCATTTGCAACCCTTTGGCACCATTTTTGAGTGAATTGCCGAAAGTCAGATTTTTGATGAAATTGTGACACCGGAGCTTAGGGATTTTTTTCAAAAAAATCTTTTTCCTCCGGTTAAGTTGTCGAGTACTGATTTCTTTTCCCGTCATAAAAAGCCTTCTGTTTCGACCACCAAACCTCTCACGAGACCATTTGCAACCGTTTGGCACCATTTTTAAGTGAATTGCCGAAAGTGAGATTTTTGATGAATTTGTGACCCCGGGGCTTAGGGATTTTTTCAAAAAAATCTTATTCTCCCAGTTAAGTTGTCGAGGGCTGATTTCTTGTCCTGTGATAAACAGGCTTCTGTTTCGACCGCCAAACCTCTCATGTGAGCATTTGCAACCGTTTGGCTCCAATTTTGATTGAATTGCCAAAAGTCAAATTTTTGATGAAATTGTGACCCCGGGGCTTAGGGATTTTTTCAAAAAAATCTTTTTCTGCCGGTGAAGTTGTCGAGGACTGATTTCTTTTCCTGTGATAAAAAGCCTTCTGTTTCGACCGCCAAACCTCTCACGGGAGCATTTGCAACCGTTTGGCACCATTTTCGAATGAATTGCCGAAAGTCACATTTTTGATGAAATTGTGACCCCGGGGCTTAGGGATTTTTTTCAAAAAAAACTTTTTCTGCCGGTTAAGTTGTCGAGGGCTGATTTCTTTTCCTGTGATAAAAAGCCTTCTGTTTCGACCACCAAACCTCTAACAGGAGGATTTGCAACCGTTTGGCACCATTTTTGAGTGAATTGCCGAAAGTCAGATTTTTGATGAAATTGTAACCCCGGGGCTTAGGGATTTTTTCAAAAAAATATTTTTCTGCCGGTTAAGTTGTCGAGGGCTGATTTCTAGTCCTGTGATAAATAGCCTTCTGTTTCGACCGCCAAACCTCTCACGGGAGCATTTGCAACCGTTTGGCGCCAATTTTGATTGAATTGCCAAAAGTCAGATTTTTGATGAAATTGTGACCCCGGGGCTTAGGGATTTTTTCAAAAAAATATTTTTCTGCCGGTGAAGTTTTTGAGGGCTGATTTCTTTTCCCGTCATAAAAAGCCTTCTGTTTCGACCGCCAAAGCTCTCATGGGACCATTTGCAACCGTTTCGCCCCATTTTTGAGTGAATTGCCGAAAGTCAGAATTTTGATTAAATTGTGACCCCGCGGCTTAGGGATTTTTTCAAAAAAAGCTTTTTCTGCCAGTTAAGATGTCGAGGGCTGATTTCTTTACTTCTGATAAAAAGGCTTCTGTTTCGACCGCCAAAACTCTCAGGGGAGCATTTGCAACCGTTTGGCCCCAATTTTGAGTGAATTGCTGAAAGTCAGATTTTTGATGAAATTGTGCTTAGGGATTTTTTCAAAAAAATCTTTTTCCTCCGATTAAGTTGTCGAGGGCTGATTTCTTTTCCTGTGATAAAACGCCTTCTGTTTCGACCGCCAAACCTTTCAGAGGAGCACTTTCAACCTTTGGCCCCAATTTTGAGTGAATTGCCGAAAGTTAGATTTTTGATGAAATTGTGACCCCGGGGCTTAGGGAATTTTTCAAAAAAATCTTTTTCTGCCGGTTAAGTTGTCGAGGGCTGATTTCTTTTGCTGTGATAAAAAGCCTTCTGTTTCGACCGCCAAACCTCTCACGGGAGCATTTGCAACCGTTTGGCCCCAATTTTGATTGAAATGCGAAAAGTCAGATTTTTGATGAAATTGAGACCCCGGGGCTTAGGGATTTTTTCAAAAAAATCTTATTCTGCCGGTGAAGTTGTCGAGGACTGATTTCTTTTCCTGTGATAAAAAGCCTTCTGTTTCGACCGCCAAACCTTTCAGGGGAGCATATGCAACCGATTGGTATGATTTTTGAGTGAATTGTAAAACGTCAGATTTTTGATGAAATTGTGACCCCGGGGCTTACGGCTTTTTTCAAAAAAATATTTTTCTGCCGGTTAAGTTGTCGAGGGCTGATTTCCAGTCCTGTGATAAAAAGCCTTCTGTTTCAACCGCCAAACCTCTCACGGGAGCATTTGCAACCGTTTGGCCCCATTTTTGAGTGAATTGCCGAAAGTCAGATTTTTGATGAAATTGTGAGCTTAGGGATTTTTTCAAAAAAATATTTTTCTGCTGGTGAAGTTGTCGAGGGCTGATTTCTTTTCCTGTCATAAAAAGCCTTCTGTTTCGACCGCCAAACCTCTCACGGGAGCATTTGCAACCCTTTGGCACCATTTTTGAGTGAATTGCCGAAAGTCAGATTTTTGATGAAATTGTGACACCGGAGCTTAGGGATTTTTTTCAAAAAAATCTTTTTCCTCCGGTTAAGTTGTCGAGTACTGATTTCTTTTCCCGTCATAAAAAGCCTTCTGTTTCGACCACCAAACCTCTCACGAGACCATTTGCAACCGTTTGGCACCATTTTTAAGTGAATTGCCGAAAGTGAGATTTTTGATGAATTTGTGACCCCGGGGTTTAGGGATTTTTTCAAAAAAATCTTATTCTCCCAGTTAAGTTGTCGAGGGCTGATTTCTTGTCCTGTGATAAAAAGGCTTCTGTTTCGACCGCCAAACCTCTCACGTGAGCATTTGCAACCGTTTGGCCCCAATTTTGAGTGAATTGCCGAAAGTCAGATTTTTGATGAAATTGTGACCCCGTGGCTTAGGGATTTTTTCAAAAAAAACTTTTTCTGCCGGTGAAGTTGTCGAGGGCTGATTTCTTTACTTGTGATAAAAAGGCTTCTGTTTCGACCGCCAAAACTCTCAGGGGAGCATTTGCAACCGTTTGGCCCCAATTTTGAGTGAATTGCCGAAAGTCAGATTTTTGATGAAATTGTGACCCCGGGGCTTAGGGGTTTTTTCAAAAAAATCTTTTTCCTCCGGTTAAGTTGTCGAGGGCTGATTTCTTTTCCTGTGATAAAAAGCCTTCTGTTTCGACCGCCAAACCTCTCACGGGAGCATTTTCAACCGTTTGGCACCATTTTTGAGTGAATTTCCGAAAGTCAGATTTTTGATGAAATTGTGACCCCGGGGCTTAGGGATTTTTTCAAAAAAAAAATTTCTGCCGGTTAAGTTGTCGAGGGCTGATTTCCAGTCCTGTGATAAAAAGCCTTCTGTTTCGACCGCCAAACCTCTCACGGGAGCATTTGCAACCGTTTGGCCCCAATTTTGATTGAATTGCCAAAAGTCAGATTTTTGATGAAATTGTGACCCCGGGGCTTAGGGATTTTTTCAAAAAAATATTTTTCTGCCGGTGAAGTTGTTGAGGGCTGATTTCTTTTCCCGTCATAAAAAGCCTTCTGTTTCGACCGCCAAACCTCTCACGGGACCATTTGCAACCGTTTCGCCCCATTTTTGAGTGAATTGCCGAAAGTCAGATTTTTGATGAAATTGTGACCCCGGGACTTAGGGATTTTTTCAAAAAAATCTTTTTCTGCCGGTGAAGTTGTCGAAGGCTGATTTCTTTACTTCTGATAAAAAGGCTTCTGTTTCGACCGCCAAAACTCTCAGGGGAGCATTTGCAACCGTTTGGCCCCAATTTTGAGTGAATTGCTGAAAGTCAGATTTTTGATGAAATTGTGCTTAGGGATTTTTTCAAAAAAATCTTTTTCCTCCGATTAAGTTGTCGAGGGCTGATTTCTTTTCCTGTGATAAAACGCCTTCTGTTTCGACCGCCAAACCTTTCAGAGGAGCACTTTCAACCTTTGGCCCCAATTTTGAGTGAATTGCCGAAAGTTAGATTTTTGATGAAATTGTGACCCCGGGGCTTTGGGAATTTTTCAAAAAAATCTTTTTCTGCCGGTTAAGTTGTCGAGGGCTGATTTCTTTTCCTGTGATAAAAAGCCTTCTGTTTCGACCGCCAAACCTCTCACGGGAGCATTTGCAACCGTTTGGCCCCAATTTTGATTGAAATGCGAAAAGTCAGATTTTTGATGAAATTGTGACCCCGGGGCTTAGGGATTTTTTCAAAAAAATCTTATTCTGCCGGTGAAGTTATCGAGGACTGATTTCTTTTCCTGTGATAAAAAGCCTTCTGTTTCGACCGCCAAACCTTTCAGGGGAGCATATGCAACCGATTGGTATGATTTTTGAGTGAATTGTAAAACGTCAGATTTTTGATGAAATTGTGACCCCGGGGCTTACGGCTTTTTTCAAAAAAATATTTTTCTGCCGGTTAAGTTGTCGAGGGCTGATTTCCAGTCCTGTGATAAAAAGCCTTCTGTTTCAACCGCCAAACCTCTCACGGGAGCATTTGCAACCGTTTGGCCCCATTTTTGAGTGAATTGCCGAAAGTCAGATTTTTGATGAAATTGTGAGCTTAGGGATTTTTTCAAAAAAATATTTTTCTGCTGGTGAAGTTGTCGAGGGCTGATTTCTTTTCCTGTCATAAAAAGCCTTCTGTTTCGACCGCCAAACCTCTCACGGGAGCATTTGCAACCCTTTGGCACCATTTTTGAGTGAATTGCCGAAAGTCAGATTTTTGATGAAATTGTGACACCGGAGCTTAGGGATTTTTTTCAAAAAAATCTTTTTCCTCCGGTTAAGTTGTCGAGTACTGATTTCTTTTCCCGTCATAAAAAGCCTTCTGTTTCGACCACCAAACCTCTCACGAGACCATTTGCAACCGTTTGGCACCATTTTTAAGTGAATTGCCGAAAGTGAGATTTTTGATGAATTTGTGACCCCGGGGTTTAGGGATTTTTTCAAAAAAATCTTATTCTCCCAGTTAAGTTGTCGAGGGCTGATTTCTTGTCCTGTGATAAAAAGGCTTCTGTTTCGACCGCCAAACCTCTCACGTGAGCATTTGCAACCGTTTGGCCCCAATTTTGAGTGAATTGCCGAAAGTCAGATTTTTGATGAAATTGTGACCCCGTGGCTTAGGGATTTTTTCAAAAAAAACTTTTTCTGCCGGTGAAGTTGTCGAGGGCTGATTTCTTTACTTGTGATAAAAAGGCTTCTGTTTCGACCGCCAAAACTCTCAGGGGAGCATTTGCAACCGTTTGGCCCCAATTTTGAGTGAATTGCCGAAAGTCAGATTTTTGATGAAATTGTGACCCCGGGGCTTAGGGGTTTTTTCAAAAAAATCTTTTTCCTCCGGTTAAGTTGTCGAGGGCTGATTTCTTTTCCTGTGATAAAAAGCCTTCTGTTTCGACCGCCAAACCTCTCACGGGAGCATTTTCAACCGTTTGGCACCATTTTTGAGTGAATTTCCGAAAGTCAGATTTTTGATGAAATTGTGACCCCGGGGCTTAGGGATTTTTTCAAAAAAAAAATTTCTGCCGGTTAAGTTGTCGAGGGCTGATTTCCAGTCCTGTGATAAAAAGCCTTCTGTTTCGACCGCCAAACCTCTCACGGGAGCATTTGCAACCGTTTGGCCCCAATTTTGATTGAATTGCCAAAAGTCAGATTTTTGATGAAATTGTGACCCCGGGGCTTAGGGATTTTTTCAAAAAAATATTTTTCTGCCGGTGAAGTTGTTGAGGGCTGATTTCTTTTCCCGTCATAAAAAGCCTTCTGTTTCGACCGCCAAACCTCTCACGGGACCATTTGCAACCGTTTCGCCCCATTTTTGAGTGAATTGCCGAAAGTCAGATTTTTGATGAAATTGTGACCCCGGGACTTAGGGATTTTTTCAAAAAAATCTTTTTCTGCCGGTGAAGTTGTCGAAGGCTGATTTCTTTACTTCTGATAAAAAGGCTTCTGTTTCGACCGCCAAAACTCTCAGGGGAGCATTTGCAACCGTTTGGCCCCAATTTTGAGTGAATTGCTGAAAGTCAGATTTTTGATGAAATTGTGCTTAGGGATTTTTTCAAAAAAATCTTTTTCCTCCGATTAAGTTGTCGAGGGCTGATTTCTTTTCCTGTGATAAAACGCCTTCTGTTTCGACCGCCAAACCTTTCAGAGGAGCACTTTCAACCTTTGGCCCCAATTTTGAGTGAATTGCCGAAAGTTAGATTTTTGATGAAATTGTGACCCCGGGGCTTAGGGAATTTTTCAAAAAAATCTTTTTCTGCCGGTTAAGTTGTCGAGGGCTGATTTCTTTTCCTGTGATAAAACGCCTTCTGTTTCGACCGCCAAACCTTTCAGGGGAGTACTTCCAACTGTTTGCCCCATTTTTGAGTGAATTGCCGAAAGTCAGATTTTTGATGAAATTGTGACCCCGGGACTTAGGGATTTTTTCAAAAAAATCTTTTTCTCCCGGTGAGGTTGTCGAGGGCTGATTTATTTCCCGTCATAAAAAGCCTCCTGTTTCGACCGCCACCCTTCCACGGGAGCATTTGCAACCGTTTGGCACCATTTTTGAGTGAATTGCCGAAAGTCAGATTTTTGATGAAATTGTGACCCCGGGGCTTAGGGATTTTTTCAAAAAAATATTTTTCTGCCGGTTAAGTTGTCGAGAGCTGATTTCCAGTCCTGTGATAAAAAGCCTTCTGTTTCGACCACCAAACCTCTCACGAGACCATTTGCAACCGTTTGGCACCATTTTTAAGTGAATTGCCGAAAGTGAGATTTTTGATGAATTTGTGACCCCGGGGCTTAGGGATTTTTTCAAAAAAATCTTATTCTCCCAGTTAAGTTGTCGAGGGCTGATTTCTTGTCCTGTGATAAAAAGGCTTCTGTTTCGACCGCCAAACCTCTCACGTGAGCATTTGCAACCGTTTGGCCCCAATTTTGAGTGAATTGCCGAAAGTCAGATTTTTGATGAAATTGTGACCCCGTGGCTTAGGGATTTTTCCAAAAAAATCTTTTTCTGCCAGTGAAGTTGTCGAAGGCTGATTTCTTTACTTCTGATAAAAAGGCTTCTGTTTCGACCGCCAAAACTCTCAGGGGAGCATTTGCAACCGTTTGGCCCCAATTTTGAGTGAATTGCTGAAAGTCAGATTTTTGATGAAATTGTGCTTAGGGATTTTTTCAAAAAAATCTTTTTCCTCCGATTAAGTTGTCGAGGGCTGA
Source organism: Podarcis pityusensis (assembly GCF_964106645.2). NCBI lineage: Eukaryota > Metazoa > Chordata > Lepidosauria > Squamata > Lacertidae > Podarcis > Podarcis pityusensis. The sequence goes on from NW_028293396.1 coordinate 74,179, forward strand.
TTTCTTTTCCTGTGATAAAACGCCTTCTGTTTCGACCGCCAAACCTCTCACGGGAGCATTTGCAACCTTTGGCCCCAATTTTGAGTGAATTGCCGAAAGTTAGATTTTTGATGAAATTGTGACCCCGGGGCTTAGGGATTTTTTCAAAAAAATCTTATTCTGCCGGTGAAGTTGTCGAGGACTGATTTCTTTTCCTGTGATAAAAAGCCTTCTGTTTCGACCGCCAAACCTTTCAGGGGAGCATATGCAACCGATTGGTATGATTTTTGAGTGAATTGTAAAACGTCAGATTTTTGATGAAATTGTGACCCCGGGGCTTACGGCTTTTTTCAAAAAAATATTTTTCTGCCGGTTAAGTTGTCGAGGGCTGATTTCCAGTCCTGTGATAAAAAGCCTTCTGTTTCAACCGCCAAACCTGTCACGGGAGCATTTGCAACCGTTTGGCCCCATTTTTGAGTGAATTGCCGAAAGTCAGATTTTTGATGAAATTGTGAGCTTAGGGATTTTTTCAAAAAAATATTTTTCTGCTGGTGAAGTTGTCGAGGGCTGATTTCATTTCCTGTGATAAAACGCCTTCTGTTTCGACCGCCAAACCTTTCAGGGGAGTACTTCCAACTGTTTGCCCCATTTTTGAGTGAATTGCCGAAAGTCAGATTTTTGATGAAATTGTGACCCCGGGGCTTAGGGATTTTTTCAAAAAAATCTTATTCTGCCGGTGAAGTTATCGAGGACTGATTTCTTTTCCTGTGATAAAAAGCCTTCTGTTTCGACCGCCAAACCTTTCAGGGGAGCATATGCAACCGATTGGTATGATTTTTGAGTGAATTGTAAAACGTCAGATTTTTGATGAAATTGTGACCCCGGGGATTACGGCTTTTTTCAAAAAAATATTTTTCTGCCGGTTAAGTTGTCGAGGGCTGATTTCCAGTCCTGTGATAAAAAGCCTTCTGTTTCAACCGCCAAACCTCTCACGGGAGCATTTGCAACCGTTTGGCCCCATTTTTGAGTGAATTGCCGAAAGTCAGATTTTTGATGAAATTGTGACCTTAGGGATTTTTTCAAAAAAATATTTTTCTGCTGGTGAAGTTGTCGAGGGCTGATTTCTTTTCCTGTCATAAAAAGCCTTCTGTTTCGACCGCCAAACCTCTCACGGGAGCATTTGCAACCCTTTGGCACCATTTTTGAGTGAATTGCCGAAAGTCAGATTTTTGATGAAATTGTGACACCGGAGCTTAGGGATTTTTTTCAAAAAAATCTTTTTCCTCCGGTTAAGTTGTCGAGTACTGATTTCTTTTCCCGTCATAAAAAGCCTTCTGTTTCGACCACCAAACCTCTCACGAGACCATTTGCAACCGTTTGGCACCATTTTTAAGTGAATTGCCGAAAGTGAGATTTTTGATGAATTTGTGACCCCGGGGTTTAGGGATTTTTTCAAAAAAATCTTATTCTCCCAGTTAAGTTGTCGAGGGCTGATTTCTTGTCCTGTGATAAAAAGGCTTCTGTTTCGACCGCCAAACCTCTCACGTGAGCATTTGCAACCGTTTGGCCCCAATTTTGAGTGAATTGCCGAAAGTCAGATTTTTGATGAAATTGTGACCCCGTGGCTTAGGGATTTTTTCAAAAAAAACTTTTTCTGCCGGTGAAGTTGTCGAGGGCTGATTTCTTTACTTGTGATAAAAAGGCTTCTGTTTCGACCGCCAAAACTCTCAGGGGAGCATTTGCAACCGTTTGGCCCCAATTTTGAGTGAATTGCCGAAAGTCAGATTTTTGATGAAATTGTGACCCCGGGGCTTAGGGATTTTTTCAAAAAAATCTTTTTCCTCCGGTTAAGTTGTCGAGGGCTGATTTCTTTTCCTGTGATAAAAAGCCTTCTGTTTCGACCGCCAAACCTCTCACGGGAGCATTTTCAACCGTTTGGCACCATTTTTGAGTGAATTTCCGAAAGTCAGATTTTTGATGAAATTGTGACCCCGGGGCTTAGGGATTTTTTCAAAAAAAAAATTTCTGCCGGTTAAGTTGTCGAGGGCTGATTTCCAGTCCTGTGATAAAAAGCCTTCTGTTTCGACCGCCAAACCTCTCACGGGAGCATTTGCAACCGTTTGGCCCCAATTTTGATTGAATTGCCAAAAGTCAGATTTTTGATGAAATTGTGACCCCGGGGCTTAGGGATTTTTTCAAAAAAATATTTTTCTGCCGGTGAAGTTGTTGAGGGCTGATTTCTTTTCCCGTCATAAAAAGCCTTCTGTTTCGACCGCCAAACCTCTCACGGGACCATTTGCAACCGTTTCGCCCCATTTTTGAGTGAATTGCCGAAAGTCAGATTTTTGATGAAATTGTGACCCCGGGACTTAGGGATTTTTTCAAAAAAATCTTTTTCTCCCGGTGAGGTTGTCGAGGGCTGATTTATTTCCCGTCATAAAAAGCCTCCTGTTTCGACCGCCACCCTTCCACGGTAGCATTTGCAACCGTTTGGCACCATTTTTGAGTGAATTGCCGAAAGTCAGATTTTTGATGAAATTGTGACCCCGGGGCTTAGGGATTTTTTCAAAAAAATATTTTTCTGCCGGTTAAGTTGTCGAGAGCTGATTTCCAGTCCTGTGATAAAAAGCCTTCTGTTTCGACCACCAAACCTCTCACGAGACCATTTGCAACCGTTTGGCACCATTTTTAAGTGAATTGCCGAAAGTGAGATTTTTGATGAATTTGTGACCCCGGGGCTTAGGGATTTTTTCAAAAAAATCTTATTCTCCCAGTTAAGTTGTCGAGGGCTGATTTCTTGTCCTGTGATAAAAAGGCTTCTGTTTCGACCGCCAAACCTCTCACGTGAGCATTTGCAACCGTTTGGCCCCAATTTTGAGTGAATTGCCTAAAGTCAGATTTTTGATGAAATTGTGACCCCGTGCCTTAGGGATTTTTCCAAAAAAAACTTTTTCTGCCGGTGAAGTTGTCGAGGGCTGATTTCTTTACTTGTGATAAAAAGGCTTCTGTTTCGACCGCCAAAACTCTCAGGGGAGCATTTGCAACCGTTTGGCCCCAATTTTGAGTGAATTGCCGAAAGTCAGATTTTTGATGAAATTGTGACCCCGAGGCTTAGGGATTTTTTCAAAAAAATCTTTTTCCTCCGGTTAAGTTGTCGAGCGCTGATTTCTTTTCCTGTGATAAAACGCCTTCTGTTTCGACCGCCAAACCTTTCAGAGGAGCACTTTCAACCTTTGGCCCCATTTTTGAGTGAATTGCAGAAAGTTAGATTTTTGATGAAATTGTGACCCCGGGGCTTAGGGATTTTTTCAAAAAAAAATTTTCTGCCGGTTAAGTTGTCGAGGGCTGATTTCCAGTCCTGTCATAAAAAGCCTTCTGTTTCGACCGCCAAACCTCTCACGGGAGCATTTGCAACCGTTTGGCCCCAATTTTGATTGAATTGCCAAAAGTCAGATTTTTGATGAAATTGTGACCCCGGGGCTTAGGGATTTTTTCAAAAAAATATTTTTCTGCCGGTGAAGTTGTTGAGGGCTGATTTCTTTTCCCGTCATAAAAAGCCTTCTGTTTCGACCGCCAAACCTCTCACGGGACCATTTGCAACCGTTTCGCCCCATTTTTGAGTGAATTGCCGAAAATCAGATTTTTGATGAAATTGTGACCCCGGGGCTTAGGGATTTTTTCAAAAAAATCTTTTTCTGCCGGTGAAGTTGTCGAGGGCTGATTTCTTGTCCTGTGATAAAAAGGCTTCTGTTTCGACCGCCAAACCTCTCACGTGAGCATTTGCAACCGTTTGGCCCCAATTTTGAGTGAATTGCCTAAAGTCAGATTTTTGATGAAATTGTGACCCCGTGGCTTAGGGATTTTTCCAAAAAAAACTTTTTCTGCCGGTGAAGTTGTCGAGGGCTGATTTCTTTACTTGTGATAAAAAGGCTTCTGTTTGGACCGCCAAAACTCTCAGGGGAGCATTTGCAACCGTTTGGCCCCAATTTTGAGTGAATTGCCGAAAGTCAGATTTTTGATGAAATTGTGACCCCGAGGCTTAGGGATTTTTTCAAAAAAATCTTTTTCCTCCGGTTAAGTTGTCGAGCGCTGATTTCTTTTCCTGTGATAAAACGCCTTCTGTTTCGACCGCCAAACCTTTCAGAGGAGCACTTTCAACCTTTGGCCCCATTTTTGAGTGAATTGCCGAAAGTTAGATTTTTGATGAAATTGTGACCCCGGGGCTTAGGGATTTTTTCAAAAAAAAATTTTCTGCCGGTTAAGTTGTCGAGGGCTGATTTCCAGTCCTGTGATAAAAAGCCTTCTGTTTCGACCGCCAAACCTCTCACGGGAGCATTTGCAACCGTTTGGCCCCAATTTTGATTGAATTGCCAAAAGTCAGATTTTTGATGAAATTGTGACCCCGGGGCTTAGGGATTTTTTCAAAAAAATATTTTTCTGCCGGTGAAGTTGTTGAGGGCTGATTTCTTTTCCCGTCATAAAAAGCCTTCTGTTTCGACCGCCAAACCTCTCACGGGACCATTTGCAACCGTTTCGCCCCATTTTTGAGTGAATTGCCGAAAATCAGATTTTTGATGAAATTGTGACCCCGGGGCTTAGGGATTTTTTCAAAAAAATCTTTTTCTGCCGGTGAAGTTGTCGAGGGCTGATTTATTTCCCGTCATAAAAAGCCTCCTGTTTCGACCGCCAAACCTCTCACGGGACCATTTGCAACCGTTTGGCACCATTTTCGAATGAATTTCCGAAAGTCAGAGTTTTGATGAAATTGTGACCCCGGGGCTTAGGGATTTTTCCAAAAAAATCTTTTTCTGCCGGTTAAGTTGTCGAGGGCTGATTTCTTTTCCTGTGATAAAAAGCCTTCTGTTTAGACCGCCAAACCTTCCACGGGAGCATTTGCAACCGTTTGGCCCCATTTTTGAGTGAATTGCCGAAAGTCAGATTTGTGATGAAATTGTGACCCCGGGGCTTAGGGATTTTTTCAAAAAAATATTTTTCTGCCGGTTAAGTTGTCGAGGGCTGATTTCCAGTCCTGTGATAAAATGCCTTCTGTTTCGACCGCCAAACCTCTCACGGGAGCATTTGCAACCATTTGGCCCCATTTTTGAGTGTATTGCCGAAAGTCAGATTTTTGATGAAATTGTGAGCTTTGGGATTTTTTCAAAAAAATATTTTTCTGCTGGTGAAGTTGTCGAGGGCTGATTTCTTTTCCTGTGATAAAACGCCTTCTGTTTCGACCGCCAAACCTCTCACGGGAGCATTTGCAACCCTTTGGCACCATTTTTAAGTGAATTGCCGAAAGTGAGATTTTTGATGAAATTGTGACACCGGAGCTTAGGGATTTTTTTCAAAAAAATCTTTTTCCTCCGGTTAAGTTGTCGAGTACTGATTTCTTTTCCCGTCATAAAAAGCCTTCTGTTTCGACCACCAAACCTCTCACGAGACCATTTGCAACCGTTTGGCACCATTTTTAAGTGAATTGCCGAAAGTGAGATTTTTGATGAATTTGTGACCCCGGGGTTTAGGGATTTTTTCAAAAAAATCTTATTCTCCCAGTTAAGTTGTCGAGGGCTGATTTCTTGTCCTGTGATAAAAAGGCTTCTGTTTCGACCGCCAAACCTCTCACGTGAGCATTTGCAACCGTTTGGCCCCAATTTTGAGTGAATTGCCGAAAGTCAGATTTTTGATGAAATTGTGACCCCGGGGCTTAGGGATTTTTTCAAAAAAATCTTTTTCCTCCGGTTAAGTTGTCGAGGGCTGATTTCTTTTCCTGTGATAAAAAGCCTTCTGTTTCGACCGCCAAACCTCTCACGGGAGCATTTTCAACCGTTTGGCACCATTTTTGAGTGAATTTCCGAAAGTCAGATTTTTGATGAAATTGTGACCCCGGGGCTTAGGGATTTTTTCAAAAAAAAAATTTCTGCCGGTTAAGTTGTCGAGGGCTGATTTCCAGTCCTGTGATAAAAAGCCTTCTGTTTCGACCGCCAAACCTCTCACGGGAGCATTTGCAACCGTTTGGCCCCAATTTTGATTGAATTGCCAAAAGTCAGATTTTTGATGAAATTGTGACCCCGGGGCTTAGGGATTTTTTCAAAAAAATATTTTTCTGCCGGTGAAGTTGTTGAGGGCTGATTTCTTTTCCCGTCATAAAAAGCCTTCTGTTTCGACCGCCAAACCTCTCACGGGACCATTTGCAACCGTTTCGCCCCATTTTTGAGTGAATTGCCGAAAGTCAGATTTTTGATGAAATTGTGACCCCGGGACTTAGGGATTTTTTCAAAAAAATCTTTTTCTCCCGGTGAGGTTGTCGAGGGCTGATTTATTTCCCGTCATAAAAAGCCTCCTGTTTCGACCGCCACCCTTCCACGGTAGCATTTGCAACCGTTTGGCACCATTTTTGAGTGAATTGCCGAAAGTCAGATTTTTGATGAAATTGTGACCCCGGGGCTTAGGGATTTTTTCAAAAAAATATTTTTCTGCCGGTTAAGTTGTCGAGAGCTGATTTCCAGTCCTGTGATAAAAAGCCTTCTGTTTCGACCACCAAACCTCTCACGAGACCATTTGCAACCGTTTGGCACCATTTTTAAGTGAATTGCCGAAAGTGAGATTTTTGATGAATTTGTGACCCCGGGGCTTAGGGATTTTTTCAAAAAAATCTTATTCTCCCAGTTAAGTTGTCGAGGGCTGATTTCTTGTGCTGTGATAAAAAGGCTTCTGTTTCGACCGCCAAACCTCTCACGTGAGCATTTGCAACCGTTTGGCCCCAATTTTGAGTGAATTGCCTAAAGTCAGATTTTTGATGAAATTGTGACCCCGTGGCTTAGGGATTTTTCCAAAAAAAACTTTTTCTGCCGGTGAAGTTGTCGAGGGCTGATTTCTTTACTTGTGATAAAAAGGCTTCTGTTTCGACCGCCAAAACTCTCAGGGGAGCATTTGCAACCGTTTGGCCCCAATTTTGAGTGAATTGCCGAAAGTCAGATTTTTGATGAAATTGTGACCCCGGGGCTTAGGGATTTTTTCAAAAAAATCTTTTTCCTCCGGTTAAGTTGTCGAGGGCTGATTTCTTGTCCTGTGATAAAAAGCCTTCTGTTTCGACCGCCAAACCTTTCAGGAGAGCATTTGCAACCGTTTGGACCCATTTTTGAGTGAATTGTCGAAAGTCAGATTTTTGATGAAATTGTGACCCCTGGGCTTAGGGCTTTTTTCAAAAAAATCTTTTTCTGCCGGTGAAGTTGTCGAGGGCTGATTTCTTTTCCTGTGATAAAATGCCTTCTGTTTCGACCGCCCAACCTCTCACGGGAGCATTTGCAACCGTTTGGCACCATATTCGAATGAATTGCCGAAAGTCAGATTTTTGATCAAGTTGTGACCCCGGGGCTTAGGGATTTTTTTTAAAAAAAAAAATTTCTGCCGGTTAAGTTGTCGAGGGCTGATTTCTTTTCCTGTGATAAAAAGCCTTCTGTTTCGACCGCGAAACCTTTCATTGGAGCACTTCCAACTGTTTGGCCCCAATTTTGAGTGAATTTCCGAAAGTCAGATTTTTGATGAAATTGTGACCCCGGGGCTTAGGGATTTTTTCAAAAAAAAATTTTCTGCCGGTTAAGTTGTCGAGGGCTGATTTCCAGTCCTGTGATAAAAAGCCTTCTGTTTCGACCGCCAAACCTCTCACGGGAGCATTTGCAACCGTTTGGCCCCAATTTTGATTGAATTGCCAAAAGTCAGATTTTTGATGAAATTGTGACCCTGGGGCTTAGGGATTTTTTCAAAAAAATATTTTTCTGCTGGTGAAGTTGTTGAGGGCTGATTTCTTTTCCCGTCATAAAAAGCCTTCTGTTTCGACCGCCAAACCTCTCACGGGACCATTTGCAACCGTTTCGCCCCATTTTTGAGTGAATTGCCGAAAATCAGATTTTTGATGAAATTGTGACCCTGGGGCTTAGGGATTTTTTCAAAAAAATCTTTATCTGCCGGTGAAGTTGTCGAGGGCAGATTTATTTCCCGTCATAAAAAGCCTCGTGTTTCGACCGCCAAACCTCTCACGGGACCATTTGCAATCGTTTGGCACCATTTTCGAATGAATTACCGAAAGTCAGAGTTTTGATGAAATTGTGACCCCGGGGCTTAGGGATTTTTCCAAAAAAATCTTTTTCTGCCGGTCAAGTTGTCGAGGGCTGATTTCTTTACTTGTGATAAAAAGGCTTCTGTTTCGACCGCCAAAACTCTCAGGGGAGCATTTGCAACCATTTGGCACCATTTTTGAGTGAATTGCCGAAAGTCAGATTTTTGATGAATTTGTGACCCCGGGGCTTAGGGATTTTTTCAAAAAAATCTGTTTCCTCCGCTTAAGTTGTCTAGGGCTGATTTCTTTTCCCATCATAAAAAGCCTTCTGTTTCGACCGCCAAACCTCTCACGGGACCATTTGCAACCGTTTGTCCCCAATTTTGAGTGAATTGCCGAAAGTCAGATTTTTGATGAAATTGTGACCCCGGGGCTTAGGGATTTTTTCAAAAAAAATTTTTTCTACCGGTGAATTTGTCGAGGGTTGATTTATTTCCTGTGATAGAAAGCCTTCTGTTTCGACCGCCAAACCTCTCAGGGGAGCATTTGCAACCATTTGGCACCATTTTCGGATGAATTGCCGAAAGTCAGAGTTTTGATGAAATTGTGACCCCGTGGCTTAGGGATTTTTCCAAAAAAATCTTTTTCTGCCGGTGAAGTTGGCGAGGGCTAATTTCTTTACTTGTGATAAAAAGGCTTCTGTTTCGACCGCCAAAACTCTCAGGGGAGCATTGGCAACCGCTTGGCCCCAATTTTGAGTGAATTTCCGAAAGTCAGATTTTTGATGAAATTGTGACCCCGGGGCTTAGGGATTTTTTTCAAAAAAATGTTTTTCTGCCGGTGAAGTTGTCGAGGGCTGATTTCTTTTCCTGTGATAAAAAGCCTTCTGTTTCGACCGCCAAACCTCTCAAGGGAGCATTTGCAACCGTTTGGCCCCAATTTTGATTGAATTGCCAAAAGTCAGATTTTTGATGAAATTGTGACCCTGGGGCTTAGGGATTTTTTTCAAAAAAATGTTTTTCTGCCGGTGAAGTTGTCGAGGGCTGATTTCTTTTCCTGTGATAAAAAGCCTTCTGTTTCGACCGCCAAACCTCTCAAGGGAGCATTTGCAACCGTTTGGCCCCAATTTTGATTGAATTGCCAAAAGTCAGATTTTTGATGAAATTGTGACCCTGGGGCTTAGGGATTTTTTCAAAAAAATATTTTTCTGCCGGTGAAGTTGTTGAGGGCTGATTTCTTTTCCCGTCATAAAAAGCCTTCTGTTTCGACCGCCAAACCTCTCACGGGACCATTTGCAACCGTTTCGCCCCATTTTTGAGTGAATTGCCGAAAATCAGATTTTTGATGAAATTGTGACCCTGGGGCTTAGGGATTTTTTCAAAAAAATCTTTTTCTGCCGGTGAAGTTGTCGAGGGCTGATTTCTTTTCCTGTCATAAAAAGCCTTCTGTTTCGACCGCCAAACCTCTCACGGGAGCATTTGCAACCCTTTGGCACCATTTTTGAGTGAATTGCCTAAAGTCAGATTTTTGATGAAATTGTGACACCGGAGCTTAGGGATTTTTTTCAAAAAAATCTTTTTCCTCCGGTTAAGTTGTCGAGGACTGATTTCTTTTCCCGTCATAAAAAGCCTTCTGTTTCGACCACCAAACCTCTCACGAGACCATTTGCAACCGTTTGGCACCATTTTTAAGTGAATTGCCGAAAGTGAGATTTTTGATGAATTTGTGACCCCGTGGCTTAGGGATTTTTTCAAAAAAATCTTATTCTCCCAGTTAAGTTGTCGAGGGCTGATTTCTTGTCCTGTGATAAAAAGGCTTCTGTTTCGACCGCCAAACCTCTCACGGGAGCATTTGCAACCGTTTGGCCCCAATTTTGAGTGAATTGCCGAAAGTCAGATTTTTGATGAAATTGTGACCCCGTGGCTTAGGGATTTTTCCAAAAAAATCTTTTTCTGCCGGTGAAGTTGTCGAGGGCTGATTTCTTTACTTGTGATATAAAGGCTTCTGTTTGGACCGCCAAAACTCTCAGGGGAGCATTTGCAACCGTTTGGCCCCAATTTTGAGTGAATTGCCGAAAGTCAGATTTTTGATGAAATTGTGACCCCGGGGCTTAGGGATTTTTTTCAAAAAAATCTTTTTCTGCCGGTTAAGTTGTCGAGGGCTGATTTCCAGTCCTGTGATAAAAAGCCTTCTGTTTCGACCGCCAAACCTCTCACGGGAGCATTTGCAACCGTTTGGCCCCAATTTTGATTGAATTGCCAAAAGTCAGATTTTTGATGAAATTGTGACCCCGGTGCTTAGGGATTTTTTCAAAAAAATATTTTTCTGCCGGTGAAGTTGTTGAGGGCTGATTTTTTTTCCCGTCATAAAAAGCCTTCTGTTTCGACCGCCAAACCTCTCACGGGACCATTTGCAACCGTTTCGCCGCATTTTTGAGTGAATTGCCGAAAATCAGATTTTTGATGAAATTGTGACCCCGGGGCTTAGGGATTTTTTCAAAAAAATCTTTTTCTGCCGGTGAAGTTGTCGAGGGCTGATTTATTTCCCGTCATAAAAAGCCTCCTGTTTCGACCGCCAAACCTCTCACGGGACCATTTGCAACCGTTAGGCACCATTTTCGAATGAATTTCCGAAAGTCAGAGTTTTGATGAAATTGTGACCCCGGGGCTTAGGGATTTTTCCAAAAAAATCTTTTTCTGCCGGTTAAGTTGTCGAGGGCTGATTTCTTTTCCTGTGATAAAAAGCCTTCTGTTTCGACCGCCAAACCTCTCACGGGAGCATTTGCAACCGTTTGGCCCCATTTTTGAGTGAATTGCCGAAAGTCAGATTTTTGATGAAATTGTGAGCTTAGGGATTTTTTCAAAAAAATATTTTTCTGCTGGTGAAGTTGTCGAGGGCTGATTTCTTTTCCTGTCATAAAAAGCCTTCTGTTTCGACCGCCAAACCTCTCACGGGAGCATTTGCAACCCTTTGGCACCATTTTTGAGCGAATTGCCGAAAGTCAGATTTTTGATGAAATTGTGACACCGGAGCTTAGGGATTTTTTTCAAAAAAATCTTTTTTCTCCGGTTAAGTTGTCGAGGACTGATTTCTTTTCCCGTCATAAAAAGCCTTCTGTTTCGACCACCAAACCTCTCACTAGACCATTTGCAACCGTTTGGCCCCAATTTTGAGTGAATTGCCGAAAGTCAGAGTTTTGATGAAATTGTGACCCCGTGGCTTAGGGATTTTTTCAAAAAAATCATTTTCCTCCCGTTAAGTTGTCGAGGGCTGATTTCTTTACTTGTGATAAAAAGGCTTCTGTTTCAACCGCCAAAACTTTCAGGGGAGCATTTGCAACCGTTTGGCCCCAATTTTGAGTGAATTGCCGAAAGTCAGATTTTTGATGAAATTGTGACACCGGGGCTTAGGGATTTTTTCAAAAAAATCTTTTTCTCCCAGTTTAATTGTTGAGGGCTGATTACCTGTTCCGTGATAAAAAGCCTTCTGTTTTGCCCGCCAAACATTTCAGGGGAGCATTTGCAACCGTTTGCAACCATTTTTTGAGTGAATTGCCGAAAGTCATATTTTTGATGAAATTGTGACCCCGGGGCTTAGGGATTTTTTCAAAAAAAGCTTTTTCTGCCGCTTAAGTTGTCGAGGGCTAATTTCTTTTCTTGTGAAAAAAAAGGCTTCTGTTTCGACCGCCATACCTTTCAGGGGAGCATTTGCAACCGTTTGGACCCATTTTTGAGTGAATTGCCGAAAGTCAGATTTTTGATGAAATTGTGATCCCGGGGCTTAGGGATTTTTTCAAAAAAATCTTTTTCTGCCGGTTAAGTTGTCGGGGGCTGATTTCTTGTCCTGTGATAAAAAGCCTTCTGTTTCGACCGCCAAACCTCTCACGGGAGCATTTGCAACCGTTTGGCCCCAATTTTGAGTGAATTTCCGAAAGTCAGATTTTTGATGAAATTGTGACCCCGGGGCTTAGGGATTTTTTTCAAAAAAATGTTTTTCTGCCGGTGAAGTTGTCGAGGGCTGATTTCTTTTCCTGTGATAAAAAGCCTTCTGTTTCGACCGCCAAACCTCTCAAGGGAGCATTTGCAACCGTTTGGCCCCAATTTTGATTGAATTGCCAAAAGTCAGATTTTTGATGAAATTGTGACCCTGGGGCTTAGGGATTTTTTTCAAAAAAATGTTTTTCTGCCGGTGAAGTTGTCGAGGGCTGATTTCTTTTCCTGTGATAAAAAGCCTTCTGTTTCGACCGCCAAACCTCTCAAGGGAGCATTTGCAACCGTTTGGCCCCAATTTTGATTGAATTGCCAAAAGTCAGATTTTTGATGAAATTGTGACCCTGGGGCTTAGGGATTTTTTCAAAAAAATATTTTTCTGCCGGTGAAGTTGTTGAGGGCTGATTTCTTTTCCCGTCATAAAAAGCCTTCTGTTTCGACCGCCAAACCTCTCACGGGACCATTTGCAACCGTTTCGCCCCATTTTTGAGTGAATTGCCGAAAATCAGATTTTTGATGAAATTGTGACCCTGGGGCTTAGGGATTTTTTCAAAAAAATCTTTTTCTGCCGGTGAAGTTGTCGAGGGCTGATTTCTTTTCCTGTCATAAAAAGCCTTCTGTTTCGACCGCCAAACCTCTCACGGGAGCATTTGCAACCCTTTGGCACCATTTTTGAGTGAATTGCCTAAAGTCAGATTTTTGATGAAATTGTGACACCGGAGCTTAGGGATTTTTTTCAAAAAAATCTTTTTCCTCCGGTTAAGTTGTCGAGGACTGATTTCTTTTCCCGTCATAAAAAGCCTTCTGTTTCGACCACCAAACCTCTCACGAGACCATTTGCAACCGTTTGGCACCATTTTTAAGTGAATTGCCGAAAGTGAGATTTTTGATGAATTTGTGACCCCGTGGCTTAGGGATTTTTTCAAAAAAATCTTATTCTCCCAGTTAAGTTGTCGAGGGCTGATTTCTTGTCCTGTGATAAAAAGGCTTCTGTTTCGACCGCCAAACCTCTCACGGGAGCATTTGCAACCGTTTGGCCCCAATTTTGAGTGAATTGCCGAAAGTCAGATTTTTGATGAAATTGTGACCCCGTGGCTTAGGGATTTTTCCAAAAAAATCTTTTTCTGCCGGTGAAGTTGTCGAGGGCTGATTTCTTTACTTGTGATATAAAGGCTTCTGTTTCGACCGCCAAAACTCTCAGGGGAGCATTTGCAACCGTTTGGCCCCAATTTTGAGTGAATTGCCGAAAGTCAGATTTTTGATGAAATTGTGACCCCGGGGCTTAGGGATTTTTTTCAAAAAAATCTTTTTCTGCCGGTTAAGTTGTCGAGGGCTGATTTCCAGTCCTGTGATAAAAAGCCTTCTGTTTCGACCGCCAAACCTCTCACGGGAGCATTTGCAACCGTTTGGCCCCAATTTTGATTGAATTGCCAAAAGTCAGATTTTTGATGAAATTGTGACCCCGGTGCTTAGGGATTTTTTCAAAAAAATATTTTTCTGCCGGTGAAGTTGTTGAGGGCTGATTTTTTTTCCCGTCATAAAAAGCCTTCTGTTTCGACCGCCAAACCTCTCACGGGACCATTTGCAACCGTTTCGCCGCATTTTTGAGTGAATTGCCGAAAATCAGATTTTTGATGAAATTGTGACCCCGGGGCTTAGGGATTTTTTCAAAAAAATCTTTTTCTGCCGGTGAAGTTGTCGAGGGCTGATTTATTTCCCGTCATAAAAAGCCTCCTGTTTCGACCGCCAAACCTCTCACGGGACCATTTGCAACCGTTAGGCACCATTTTCGAATGAATTTCCGAAAGTCAGAGTTTTGATGAAATTGTGACCCCGGGGCTTAGGGATTTTTCCAAAAAAATCTTTTTCTGCCGGTTAAGTTGTCGAGGGCTGATTTCTTTTCCTGTGATAAAAAGCCTTCTGTTTCGACCGCCAAACCTCTCACGGGAGCATTTGCAACCGTTTGGCCCCATTTTTGAGTGAATTGCCGAAAGTCAGATTTTTGATGAAATTGTGAGCTTAGGGATTTTTTCAAAAAAATATTTTTCTGCTGGTGAAGTTGTCGAGGGCTGATTTCTTTTCCTGTCATAAAAAGCCTTCTGTTTCGACCGCCAAACCTCTCACGGGAGCATTTGCAACCCTTTGGCACCATTTTTGAGCGAATTGCCGAAAGTCAGATTTTTGATGAAATTGTGACACCGGAGCTTAGGGATTTTTTTCAAAAAAATCTTTTTTCTCCGGTTAAGTTGTCGAGGACTGATTTCTTTTCCCGTCATAAAAAGCCTTCTGTTTCGACCACCAAACCTCTCACTAGACCATTTGCAACCGTTTGGCCCCAATTTTGAGTGAATTGCCGAAAGTCAGAGTTTTGATGAAATTGTGACCCCGTGGCTTAGGGATTTTTTCAAAAAAATCATTTTCCTCCCGTTAAGTTGTCGAGGGCTGATTTCTTTACTTGTGATAAAAAGGCTTCTGTTTCAACCGCCAAAACTTTCAGGGGAGCATTTGCAACCGTTTGGCCCCAATTTTGAGTGAATTGCCGAAAGTCAGATTTTTGATGAAATTGTGACACCGGGGCTTAGGGATTTTTTCAAAAAAATCTTTTTCTCCCAGTTTAATTGTTGAGGGCTGATTACCTGTTCCGTGATAAAAAGCCTTCTGTTTTGCCCGCCAAACATTTCAGGGGAGCATTTGCAACCGTTTGCAACCATTTTTTGAGTGAATTGCCGAAAGTCATATTTTTGATGAAATTGTGACCCCGGGGCTTAGGGATTTTTTCAAAAAAAGCTTTTTCTGCCGATGAAGTTGTCGAGGGCTGATTTCTTGTCCTGTGTTAAAAAGCCTTCGGTTTCGACCGCCAAACCTCTCACGGGAGCATTTGCAACCGTTTGGCACCATTTTTGAGTGAATTGCCGAAAGTCAGATGTTTGATGAAATTGTGACCCCGGGGCTTAGGGATTTTTTTGAAAAAAATCTTTTTCTGCCGGTGAAGTTGTCGAGGGCTGATTTCTTTTCCTGTGCTAAAAAGCCTTCTGTTTCGACTGCCAAACCTCTCACGGGAGCATTTGCAACCGTTTGGCACCATTTTCGAGTGAATTGCCGAAAGTCAGATTTTTGATGAAATTGTGACCCCGGGACGGGGCTTAGGGATTTTTTCAAAAAAATCTTTTTCTGCCGCTTAAGTTGTCGAGGGCTAATTTCTTTTCTTGTGAAAAAAAAGGCTTCTGTTTCGACCGCCATACCTTTCAGGGGAGCATTTGCAACCGTTTGGACCCATTTTTGAGTGAATTGCCGAAAGTCAGATTTTTGATGAAATTGTGATCCCGGGGCTTAGGGATTTTTTCAAAAAAATCTTTTTCTGCCGGTTAAGTTGTCGGGGGCTGATTTCTTGTCCTGTGATAAAAAGCCTTCTGTTTCGACCACCAAACCTCTCACGGGAGCATTTGCAACCGTTTGGCCCCAATTTTGAGTGAATTGCCGAAAGTCAGATTTTTGATGAAATTGTGACCCCGGGGCTTAGGGATTTTTTCAAAAAAATATTTTTCTGCCGGTGAAGTTGTCGAGGGCTGATTTCTTGTCCTGTGATAAAAAGCCTTCTGTTTCGACCGCCAAACCTATCAGGGGAGCATTTGCTACCGTTTGGACCCGTTTTTGAGTGAATTGCCGAAAGTCAGATGTTTGATGAAATTGTGACCCCGGGGCTTAGGGATTTTTTTAAAAAAATCATTTTCTGCCGATGAAATTGTCGAGGGCTGATTTCTTGTCCTGTGATAAAAAGCCTTCTGTTTCGACCGCCAAACCTCTCACAGGAGCATTTGCAACCGTTTAGCCCCAATTTTGAGTGAATTACTGAAAGTCAGATTTTTGATGAAATTGTGACCCTGGGGCTTAGGGATTTTTTTCAAAAAAATGTTTTTCTGCCGGTGAAGTTGTCGAGGGCTGATTTCTTTTCCTGTGATAAAAAGCCTTCTGTTTCGACCGCCAAACCTCTCAAGGGAGCATTTGCAACCGTTTGGCCCCAATTTTGATTGAATTGCCAAAAGTCAGATTTTTGATGAAATTGTGACCCTGGGGCTTAGGGATTTTTTTCAAAAAAATGTTTTTCTGCCGGTGAAGTTGTCGAGGGCTGATTTCTTTTCCTGTGATAAAAAGCCTTCTGTTTCGACCGCCAAACCTCTCAAGGGAGCATTTGCAACCGTTTGGCCCCAATTTTGATTGAATTGCCAAAAGTCAGATTTTTGATGAAATTGTGACCCTGGGGCTTAGGGATTTTTTCAAAAAAATATTTTTCTGCCGGTGAAGTTGTTGAGGGCTGATTTCTTTTCCCGTCATAAAAAGCCTTCTGTTTCGACCGCCAAACCTCTCACGGGACCATTTGCAACCGTTTCGCCCCATTTTTGAGTGAATTGCCGAAAATCAGATTTTTGATGAAATTGTGACCCTGGGGCTTAGGGATTTTTTCAAAAAAATCTTTTTCTGCCGGTGAAGTTGTCGAGGGCTGATTTCTTTTCCTGTCATAAAAAGCCTTCTGTTTCGACCGCCAAACCTCTCACGGGAGCATTTGCAACCCTTTGGCACCATTTTTGAGTGAATTGCCTAAAGTCAGATTTTTGATGAAATTGTGACACCGGAGCTTAGGGATTTTTTTCAAAAAAATCTTTTTCCTCCGGTTAAGTTGTCGAGGACTGATTTCTTTTCCCGTCATAAAAAGCCTTCTGTTTCGACCACCAAACCTCTCACGAGACCATTTGCAACCGTTTGGCACCATTTTTAAGTGAATTGCCGAAAGTGAGATTTTTGATGAATTTGTGACCCCGTGGCTTAGGGATTTTTTCAAAAAAATCTTATTCTCCCAGTTAAGTTGTCGAGGGCTGATTTCTTGTCCTGTGATAAAAAGGCTTCTGTTTCGACCGCCAAACCTCTCACGTGAGCATTTGCAACCGTTTGGCCCCAATTTTGAGTGAATTGCCGAAAGTCAGATTTTTGATGAAATTGTGACCCCGTGGCTTAGGGATTTTTCCAAAAAAATCTTTTTCTGCCGGTGAAGTTGTCGAGGGCTGATTTCTTTACTTGTGATATAAAGGCTTCTGTTTCGACCGCCAAAACTCTCAGGGGAGCATTTGCAACCGTTTGGCCCCAATTTTGAGTGAATTGCCGAAAGTCAGATTTTTGATGAAATTGTGACCCCGGGGCTTAGGGATTTTTTTCAAAAAAATCTTTTTCTGCCGGTTAAGTTGTCGAGGGCTGATTTCCAGTCCTGTGATAAAAAGCCTTCTGTTTCGACCGCCAAACCTCTCACGGGAGCATTTGCAACCGTTTGGCCCCAATTTTGATTGAATTGCCAAAAGTCAGATTTTTGATGAAATTGTGACCCCGGTGCTTAGGGATTTTTTCAAAAAAATATTTTTCTGCCGGTGAAGTTGTTGAGGGCTGATTTTTTTTCCCGTCATAAAAAGCCTTCTGTTTCGACCGCCAAACCTCTCACGGGACCATTTGCAACCGTTTCGCCGCATTTTTGAGTGAATTGCCGAAAATCAGATTTTTGATGAAATTGTGACCCCGGGGCTTAGGGATTTTTTCAAAAAAATCTTTTTCTGCCGGTGAAGTTGTCGAGGGCTGATTTATTTCCCGTCATAAAAAGCCTCCTGTTTCGACCGCCAAACCTCTCACGGGACCATTTGCAACCGTTAGGCACCATTTTCGAATGAATTTCCGAAAGTCAGAGTTTTGATGAAATTGTGACCCCGGGGCTTAGGGATTTTTCCAAAAAAATCTTTTTCTGCCGGTTAAGTTGTCGAGGGCTGATTTCTTTTCCTGTGATAAAAAGCCTTCTGTTTCGACCGCCAAACCTCTCACGGGAGCATTTGCAACCGTTTGGCCCCATTTTTGAGTGAATTGCCGAAAGTCAGATTTTTGATGAAATTGTGAGCTTAGGGATTTTTTCAAAAAAATATTTTTCTGCTGGTGAAGTTGTCGAGGGCTGATTTCTTTTCCTGTCATAAAAAGCCTTCTGTTTCGACCGCCAAACCTCTCACGGGAGCATTTGCAACCCTTTGGCACCATTTTTGAGCGAATTGCCGAAAGTCAGATTTTTGATGAAATTGTGACACCGGAGCTTAGGGATTTTTTTCAAAAAAATCTTTTTTCTCCGGTTAAGTTGTCGAGGACTGATTTCTTTTCCCGTCATAAAAAGCCTTCTGTTTCGACCACCAAACCTCTCACTAGACCATTTGCAACCGTTTGGCCCCAATTTTGAGTGAATTGCCGAAAGTCAGAGTTTTGATGAAATTGTGACCCCGTGGCTTAGGGATTTTTTCAAAAAAATCATTTTCCTCCCGTTAAGTTGTCGAGGGCTGATTTCTTTACTTGTGATAAAAAGGCTTCTGTTTCAACCGCCAAAACTTTCAGGGGAGCATTTGCAACCGTTTGGCCCCAATTTTGAGTGAATTGCCGAAAGTCAGATTTTTGATGAAATTGTGACACCGGGGCTTAGGGATTTTTTCAAAAAAATCTTTTTCTCCCAGTTTAATTGTTGAGGGCTGATTACCTGTTCCGTGATAAAAAGCCTTCTGTTTTGCCCGCCAAACATTTCAGGGGAGCATTTGCAACCGTTTGCAACCATTTTTTGAGTGAATTGCCGAAAGTCATATTTTTGATGAAATTGTGACCCCGGGGCTTAGGGATTTTTTCAAAAAAAGCTTTTTCTGCCGATGAAGTTGTCGAGGGCTGATTTCTTGTCCTGTGTTAAAAAGCCTTCGGTTTCGACCGCCAAACCTCTCACGGGAGCATTTGCAACCGTTTGGCACCATTTTTGAGTGAATTGCCGAAAGTCAGATGTTTGATGAAATTGTGACCCCGGGGCTTAGGGATTTTTTTGAAAAAAATCTTTTTCTGCCGGTGAAGTTGTCGAGGGCTGATTTCTTTTCCTGTGCTAAAAAGCCTTCTGTTTCGACTGCCAAACCTCTCACGGGAGCATTTGCAACCGTTTGGCACCATTTTCGAGTGAATTGCCGAAAGTCAGATTTTTGATGAAATTGTGACCCCGGGACGGGGCTTAGGGATTTTTTCAAAAAAATCTTTTTCTGCCGCTTAAGTTGTCGAGGGCTAATTTCTTTTCTTGTGAAAAAAAAGGCTTCTGTTTCGACCGCCATACCTTTCAGGGGAGCATTTGCAACCGTTTGGACCCATTTTTGAGTGAATTGCCGAAAGTCAGATTTTTGATGAAATTGTGATCCCGGGGCTTAGGGATTTTTTCAAAAAAATCTTTTTCTGCCGGTTAAGTTGTCGGGGGCTGATTTCTTGTCCTGTGATAAAAAGCCTTCTGTTTCGACCACCAAACCTCTCACGGGAGCATTTGCAACCGTTTGGCCCCAATTTTGAGTGAATTGCCGAAAGTCAGATTTTTGATGAAATTGTGACCCCGGGGCTTAGGGATTTTTTCAAAAAAATATTTTTCTGCCGGTGAAGTTGTCGAGGGCTGATTTCTTGTCCTGTGATAAAAAGCCTTCTGTTTCGACCGCCAAACCTATCAGGGGAGCATTTGCTACCGTTTGGACCCGTTTTTGAGTGAATTGCCGAAAGTCAGATGTTTGATGAAATTGTGACCCCGGGGCTTAGGGATTTTTTTAAAAAAATCATTTTCTGCCGATGAAATTGTCGAGGGCTGATTTCTTGTCCTGTGATAAAAAGCCTTCTGTTTCGACCGCCAAACCTCTCACAGGAGCATTTGCAACCGTTTAGCCCCAATTTTGAGTGAATTACTGAAAGTCAGATTTTTGATGAAATTGTGACCCTGGGGCTTAGGGATTTTTTTCAAAAAAATGTTTTTCTGCCGGTGAAGTTGTCGAGGGCTGATTTCTTTTCCTGTGATAAAAAGCCTTCTGTTTCGACCGCCAAACCTCTCAAGGGAGCATTTGCAACCGTTTGGCCCCAATTTTGATTGAATTGCCAAAAGTCAGATTTTTGATGAAATTGTGACCCTGGGGCTTAGGGATTTTTTTCAAAAAAATGTTTTTCTGCCGGTGAAGTTGTCGAGGGCTGATTTCTTTTCCTGTGATAAAAAGCCTTCTGTTTCGACCGCCAAACCTCTCAAGGGAGCATTTGCAACCGTTTGGCCCCAATTTTGATTGAATTGCCAAAAGTCAGATTTTTGATGAAATTGTGACCCTGGGGCTTAGGGATTTTTTCAAAAAAATATTTTTCTGCCGGTGAAGTTGTTGAGGGCTGATTTCTTTTCCCGTCATAAAAAGCCTTCTGTTTCGACCGCCAAACCTCTCACGGGACCATTTGCAACCGTTTCGCCCCATTTTTGAGTGAATTGCCGAAAATCAGATTTTTGATGAAATTGTGACCCTGGGGCTTAGGGATTTTTTCAAAAAAATCTTTTTCTGCCGGTGAAGTTGTCGAGGGCTGATTTCTTTTCCTGTCATAAAAAGCCTTCTGTTTCGACCGCCAAACCTCTCACGGGAGCATTTGCAACCCTTTGGCACCATTTTTGAGTGAATTGCCTAAAGTCAGATTTTTGATGAAATTGTGACACCGGAGCTTAGGGATTTTTTTCAAAAAAATCTTTTTCCTCCGGTTAAGTTGTCGAGGACTGATTTCTTTTCCCGTCATAAAAAGCCTTCTGTTTCGACCACCAAACCTCTCACGAGACCATTTGCAACCGTTTGGCACCATTTTTAAGTGAATTGCCGAAAGTGAGATTTTTGATGAATTTGTGACCCCGTGGCTTAGGGATTTTTTCAAAAAAATCTTATTCTCCCAGTTAAGTTGTCGAGGGCTGATTTCTTGTCCTGTGATAAAAAGGCTTCTGTTTCGACCGCCAAACCTCTCACGTGAGCATTTGCAACCGTTTGGCCCCAATTTTGAGTGAATTGCCGAAAGTCAGATTTTTGATGAAATTGTGACCCCGTGGCTTAGGGATTTTTCCAAAAAAATCTTTTTCTGCCGGTGAAGTTGTCGAGGGCTGATTTCTTTACTTGTGATATAAAGGCTTCTGTTTCGACCGCCAAAACTCTCAGGGGAGCATTTGCAACCGTTTGGCCCCAATTTTGAGTGAATTGCCGAAAGTCAGATTTTTGATGAAATTGTGACCCCGGGGCTTAGGGATTTTTTTCAAAAAAATCTTTTTCTGCCGGTTAAGTTGTCGAGGGCTGATTTCCAGTCCTGTGATAAAAAGCCTTCTGTTTCGACCGCCAAACCTCTCACGGGAGCATTTGCAACCGTTTGGCCCCAATTTTGATTGAATTGCCAAAAGTCAGATTTTTGATGAAATTGTGACCCCGGTGCTTAGGGATTTTTTCAAAAAAATATTTTTCTGCCGGTGAAGTTGTTGAGGGCTGATTTTTTTTCCCGTCATAAAAAGCCTTCTGTTTCGACCGCCAAACCTCTCACGGGACCATTTGCAACCGTTTCGCCGCATTTTTGAGTGAATTGCCGAAAATCAGATTTTTGATGAAATTGTGACCCCGGGGCTTAGGGATTTTTTCAAAAAAATCTTTTTCTGCCGGTGAAGTTGTCGAGGGCTGATTTATTTCCCGTCATAAAAAGCCTCCTGTTTCGACCGCCAAACCTCTCACGGGACCATTTGCAACCGTTAGGCACCATTTTCGAATGAATTTCCGAAAGTCAGAGTTTTGATGAAATTGTGACCCCGGGGCTTAGGGATTTTTCCAAAAAAATCTTTTTCTGCCGGTTAAGTTGTCGAGGGCTGATTTCTTTTCCTGTGATAAAAAGCCTTCTGTTTCGACCGCCAAACCTCTCACGGGAGCATTTGCAACCGTTTGGCCCCATTTTTGAGTGAATTGCCGAAAGTCAGATTTTTGATGAAATTGTGAGCTTAGGGATTTTTTCAAAAAAATATTTTTCTGCTGGTGAAGTTGTCGAGGGCTGATTTCTTTTCCTGTCATAAAAAGCCTTCTGTTTCGACCGCCAAACCTCTCACGGGAGCATTTGCAACCCTTTGGCACCATTTTTGAGCGAATTGCCGAAAGTCAGATTTTTGATGAAATTGTGACACCGGAGCTTAGGGATTTTTTTCAAAAAAATCTTTTTTCTCCGGTTAAGTTGTCGAGGACTGATTTCTTTTCCCGTCATAAAAAGCCTTCTGTTTCGACCACCAAACCTCTCACTAGACCATTTGCAACCGTTTGGCCCCAATTTTGAGTGAATTGCCGAAAGTCAGAGTTTTGATGAAATTGTGACCCCGTGGCTTAGGGATTTTTTCAAAAAAATCATTTTCCTCCCGTTAAGTTGTCGAGGGCTGATTTCTTTACTTGTGATAAAAAGGCTTCTGTTTCAACCGCCAAAACTTTCAGGGGAGCATTTGCAACCGTTTGGCCCCAATTTTGAGTGAATTGCCGAAAGTCAGATTTTTGATGAAATTGTGACACCGGGGCTTAGGGATTTTTTCAAAAAAATCTTTTTCTCCCAGTTTAATTGTTGAGGGCTGATTACCTGTTCCGTGATAAAAAGCCTTCTGTTTTGCCCGCCAAACATTTCAGGGGAGCATTTGCAACCGTTTGCAACCATTTTTTGAGTGAATTGCCGAAAGTCATATTTTTGATGAAATTGTGACCCCGGGGCTTAGGGATTTTTTCAAAAAAAGCTTTTTCTGCCGATGAAGTTGTCGAGGGCTGATTTCTTGTCCTGTGTTAAAAAGCCTTCGGTTTCGACCGCCAAACCTCTCACGGGAGCATTTGCAACCGTTTGGCACCATTTTTGAGTGAATTGCCGAAAGTCAGATGTTTGATGAAATTGTGACCCCGGGGCTTAGGGATTTTTTCAAAAAAAGCTTTTTCTGCCGATGAAGTTGTCGAGGGCTGATTTCTTGTCCTGTGTTAAAAAGCCTTCGGTTTCGACCGCCAAACCTCTCACGGGAGCATTTGCAACCGTTTGGCACCATTTTTGAGTGAATTGCCGAAAGTCAGATGTTTGATGAAATTGTGACCCCGGGGCTTAGGGATTTTTTTGAAAAAAATCTTTTTCTGCCGGTGAAGTTGTCGAGGGCTGATTTCTTTTCCTGTGCTAAAAAGCCTTCTGTTTCGACTGCCAAACCTCTCACGGGAGCATTTGCAACCGTTTGGCACCATTTTCGAGTGAATTGCCGAAAGTCAGATTTTTGATGAAATTGTGACCCCGGGACGGGGCTTAGGGATTTTTTCAAAAAAATCTTTTTCTGCCGCTTAAGTTGTCGAGGGCTAATTTCTTTTCTTGTGAAAAAAAAGGCTTCTGTTTCGACCGCCATACCTTTCAGGGGAGCATTTGCAACCGTTTGGACCCATTTTTGAGTGAATTGCCGAAAGTCAGATTTTTGATGAAATTGTGATCCCGGGGCTTAGGGATTTTTTCAAAAAAATCTTTTTCTGCCGGTTAAGTTGTCGGGGGCTGATTTCTTGTCCTGTGATAAAAAGCCTTCTGTTTCGACCACCAAACCTCTCACGGGAGCATTTGCAACCGTTTGGCCCCAATTTTGAGTGAATTGCCGAAAGTCAGATTTTTGATGAAATTGTGACCCCGGGGCTTAGGGATTTTTTCAAAAAAATATTTTTCTGCCGGTGAAGTTGTCGAGGGCTGATTTCTTGTCCTGTGATAAAAAGCCTTCTGTTTCGACCGCCAAACCTATCAGGGGAGCATTTGCTACCATTTGGACCCGTTTTTGAGTGAATTGCCGAAAGTCAGATGTTTGATGAAATTGTGACCCCGGGGCTTAGGGATTTTTTTAAAAAAATCATTTTCTGCCGATGAAATTGTCGAGGGCTGATTTCTTGTCCTGTGATAAAAAGCCTTCTGTTTCGACCGCCAAACCTCTCACAGGAGCATTTGCAACCGTTTAGCCCCAATTTTGAGTGAATTACTGAAAGTCAGATTTTTGATAAAATTGTGACCCCGGGGGTTAGGGATTTTTTTAAAAAAATCTTTTTCTGCCGGTGAAGTTGTCGAGGGCTGATTTCTTTTCCTGTGATAAAAATGCTTCTGTTTCGACCACCAAACCTCTCACGGGAGCATTTGCAACCGTTTGGCACCATTTTTGAGTGAATTGCCCAAAGTCAGATTTTTGATAAAATTGTGACCTCTGGAATTAGGGATTTTTTTAAAAAAAATCTTTTTCTCCCGGTTAACTTGTCGAGGGCTGATTTCCTGTCCTGTGATAAAAAGCCTTCTGTTTCGACAGCCAAACCTTTCAGGGGAGCATATGCAACCAATTGGTATGATTTTTGAGTGAATTGTAAAACGTCAGATTTTTGATGAAATTGTGACCCCGGGGCTTAGGGATTTTTTCAAAAAAATATTTTTCTGCCTGTTAAGTTGTGGAGGGCTGATTTCTTTTCTTGTGATAAAAAGGCTTCTGTTTCGACCGCCAAACCTTTCTGGGGAGCATTTGCAACCGTTTGGACCCATTTTTGAGTGAATTGCCGAAAGTCAGATTTTTGATGAAATTGTGACCCCGGGGCTTAGGGATTTTTTCAAAAAAATCTTTTTCTCCCGGTGAAGTTGTCGAGGGCTGATTTCTTGACCTGTGATAAAAAGCCTTGTGTTTCGACCGCCAAACCTCTGAGGGGAGCATTTGCAACCGTTTGGCACCATTTTTGAGTGAATTGCCGAAAGTCAGATTTTTGATGAAATTGTGACCCCGGGGCTTAGGGATATTTTAAAAAAAATATTTTTTTGCCGGTGAAGATGTCGAGAGCTGATTTCTTGTCCTCTGATAAAAAGCCTTCTGTTTCGACCGCCAAACCTCTCAGGGGAGCATTTGCAAGCGTTTGGCCCCATTTTTGAGTGAATTGCCGAAAGTCAGATTTTGATGAAATTGTGACCCCGGGGCCTAGGGATTTTTTCAAAAAAATCTTTTTCTGCCGGTTAAGTTGTCGAGGGCTGATTTCTTGTCCTGTGATAAAAAGGTTTCTGTTTCGACAACCAAACCTCTCAGGGGAGCATTTGGAACCGTTTGGCACCACTATTGAGTGAATGGCCGAAAGTCTGATTTTTCATGAAATTGTGACCACGGGGCTTAAGGATATTTTCAAAAAAATATTTTTCTCCCAGTAAAGTTGTCGAGTGCTTTTTTCTAGTCCTGTGATAAAAAGCCTTCTGTTTCGACCGCCAAACCTTTCAGGGAAGCATTTGCAACCGTTTGGCCCCATTTTTGAGGGAATTGTCGAAAGTCAGATTTTTGATGATATTGTGACCCCGGGGCTTAGGGATTTTTTCAAAAAAATCTTTTTCTCCCAGTTTAATTGTTGAGGGCTGATTACCTGTTCCGTGATAAAAAGCCTTCTGTTTTGCCCGCCAAACATTTCAGGGGAGCATTTGCAACCGTTTGCAACCATTTTTTGAGTGAATTGCCGAAAGTCATATTTTTGATGAAATTGTGACCCCGGGGCTTAGGGATTTTTTCAAAAAAAGCTTTTTCTGCCGATGAAGTTGTCGAGGGCTGATTTCTTGTCCTGTGTTAAAAAGCCTTCGGTTTCGACCGCCAAACCTCTCACGGGAGCATTTGCAACCGTTTGGCACCATTTTTGAGTGAATTGCCGAAAGTCAGATGTTTGATGAAATTGTGACCCCGGGGCTTAGGGATTTTTTTGAAAAAAATCTTTTTCTGCCGGTGAAGTTGTCGAGGGCTGATTTCTTTTCCTGTGCTAAAAAGCCTTCTGTTTCGACTGCCAAACCTCTCACGGGAGCATTTGCAACCGTTTGGCACCATTTTCGAGTGAATTGCCGAAAGTCAGATTTTTGATGAAATTGTGACCCCGGGGCTTAGGGATTTTTTCAAAAAAATCTTTTTCTGCCGCTTAAGTTGTCGAGGGCTAATTTCTTTTCTTGTGAAAAAAAAGGCTTCTGTTTCGACCGCCATACCTTTCAGGGGAGCATTTGCAACCGTTTGGACCCATTTTTGAGTGAATTGCCGAAAGTCAGATTTTTGATGAAATTGTGATCCCGGGGCTTAGGGATTTTTTCAAAAAAATCTTTTTCTGCCGGTTAAGTTGTCGGGGGCTGATTTCTTGTCCTGTGATAAAAAGCCTTCTGTTTCGACCGCCAAACCTCTCACGGGAGCATTTGCAACCGTTTGGCCCCAATTTTGAGTGAATTGCCGAAAGTCAGATTTTTTGATGAAATTGTGACCCCGGGGCTTAGGGATTTTTTCAAAAAAATATTTTTC